>NC_063279.1:8484848-8787878 GCF_910591885.1 Bombus terrestris | reverse complement strand
AGATACCTATTGCATGAAAACACATTACTTACAGATTTGTCTTAAATCTTGCCATCAACGTTCCAGACAAACCACTACGAACAAGTACGTTCCCAAATTTTCTACCATTCATCCAACCAAAAAAAAAAAAAGAAAGAAAAAGAAAAATCCACGATATCGCTTAACGAATGAACAAGAGTAGCATTTAACCTCCGAGTAAGAAATCACGCTTCTGACTGTCTCATAAATTCAAAAAGTAATTTCGACTAACTTCGTGGTCCCTCGCGCGATCGAATCACCGCTGAAACGGCCAACGGTCACGCGAGTTCTTCATCCCTCGGTGAATAGGCGTCGAGAACCCCGTGGAAGACTTGGAAGAACAAATATGGCGGGCCCGATGCACACGACGAACGAGGCTCGTTAGAAAGCGCCAAGGATAAGACCGCCCACTCGCGGCCGATGCAGTTCGTAGTTGGCGATACTCTTACGAAATTCATTAGCGGCTAAATGCAGCCAACGCCAGGCATGCGGACCCGATCATGGGCAGTTCGGTCTCGTTATTAAAGGTGCCACTTAGGCGCGCGCGTGCGAAAGGAAACAGAGCTACGCGGTGAGTGCGATACTCGGCGCGGTGCGCGCCTTGAAAGCTTCACTGATTAACAAAGGATCGAGGATTTCTAGCAGAGAATGGATTGCTTTTCCTTTTATTCCTTTTTCTTCTCCTTTTCTCTTTGTTGGCATAGGTATCTATAGATATAATTATTCACAAATAACCGATGCAGTTTGAGGCAATCGTTTGATTCTGTTCAGGTGTTTCGATAAAATTCGTCACTCGGTGATCTTTTGGAATTTTAATCTGTTCTTCCTGGAAAATATATCTGATTTGGAAAGAAAAGAAGATAGAAGGTTACTTACTAAGTGAATTTCCTTTTCCAACCATTGTGCCTCTAAATGTGTATATTACCCTCTGTCATTAGCAAATTAATGATCTCGTCGTTCCATAAATTCCAACATATTACTGCATTTTACGAGAGAATAAATTATTTCTTAAGAATATCACGATTTTCATCGTGTAATTGTATCTCTTACGACTGACAGGCCGCACAGTTTGATTGGGAAAAGTCAAGCCAAATCAATTTTTCATTTTTCTTTCCTTTCTTCTTTTTTTTTCATCTTTTCTCGCGCGAAATTTACATTCAGAAATTCTTAACTGGTACTAGAGGAAAGGAAAAAGAAATTCCAAAATACTGTTCTATCTTACGAAAAGACAGATTATTAAATTACCATCTTTTTCACAAAAACTCCACCACCATTTCCATTCACTATCTCATTTGCGATGCCGCGCGCACAAAATGGGACATATGAAAGGAAATCGAGCAGAACCTGGCGCCATCGCGACTCGATACGCGAATCGGTTATCTCTGGTTGTTCATTGGTGATCGACGATTATGCAATCGTGCCTATCTGTCTAACGTTCGAGTTATTGTTAGAATCTCTTGCAGATGTCGATGAACCGTCGTCGTCTCTCGTTTCCTATTTCTTCCTCTTTCTTCTCCTCTTCCTTTCTCCCTGTCGGCGTTCCTTATTGTTAAAATAGCTTTCGTTCGTTTTCCTCTCGCATTCTCGTAAACAGCGATGTTTTCCTATCGATTCGAGCAACGCCGATAATCTCGCTTCTTTCTCGAATTCTCTTGTTGTTAGTCGAACTATCGAATGGATAAGCTGCCGAACGTTGATCGCTCGGCTCTTCCCTCTCGTTCGCTGAAATCTCCTACTGTCGTTCTCTGTCTTTATTGTTTACTCATTTTTCGTATCGCACCATCGACGATATTTATACTTGGCAAAATTATATCTCACCATTTGCGAATTAACGAATATTATAAAACAGCCAGATAAATGTCACCGTTATCGTTACCCTTGATTAATTTCATGATATTGTATCATCGACGATGAATTTCACATTTTTATAGGTCGAGTGCGTATAGATTCCAATCATCCTCATCGATTACAAATTACTAGATTGTACATTTCTATGGAAATACATATTTTTGAAGAGTAGAACTTAAAAACTAGACCCTCGATAGAGTAGACCAAGCGTTATAGAAACCAGTTCACTTTAGATAATTTATGCGCTTTTTCGCGTTACTTGCGTTCTATGCAATTTGACACTTTCAAATTTCCTATATGTAAATGCATAAAATTCCGCGGTCCATAAATTACCAAACATCAACGAATATAGTCGACCAGAACAATCAACATTCAACTATTCGATTTTTATTTATAAGATAATCGCATAAGCTAGACATAAATCGTAAATAGTACCGAAGGTAAGAACATGTAGCAGTGACTTTTGCGGTGCTTCATCGTTTCATCGACGGAGATCAGTTCCTGTTGCACGTGAACGCGTCAGTACCGATGTTCCACAGCGACGACAGCCTCGCTTTAATCGTTGGGCCGCTATCAATGAAGGTTATTTGGCAGGTTCTCAAGCGACGTTAGTGCCAGCGTTCAAGTGGATTTATTCGAAAGTGACGGAAATATTCGTTCGCTGGTGGCGGTGCGCGAAATTTCGCGTCTCTTCGTCGCCAGACTAGTGCATCCGTGAATTACACGCTCGTCGTCTCGTTTAACGCGACAACTTTCTGTTTCGGGGCGACCAGATCGCCAACATCGTGGCGAAGTGTCTAGAGCGACTTTCATACGAAAATGCTGAAATCTTTATGACGATCCTTTGATACTTCGAAGAGTGCGCCAGGCAAAATGACTCAATTGCTGAGATTTGAAATATAATTTTACAGAACTGACGATTAAAATTGGTGACTTAAATTGCATAAATCGTTGATCGAAATCGCTTGGAATAAATTGGCGATGATCGGGGATCTGCGTATTTCTGTATCTTTAGAGGGTCTTAGAATTCGAGTAGAGATATTTTTACGCGGTTGGGAAATATCAAATCCTTGCTAGAATTTTCAAGTACGAACTTCGTGCTATCAATGCTGAAATCTTCTTCTGAATTAGTGTTTTATCCAAAAGTATTGTACTATGATATAACGTATCGACGTTGGCATCGCAAGCACCTATTTTATAAATGAAACACTTAACGCACATTCTATGAAATACCTCGTAATCGCGTATCCTCTGATTAAATTAATTACGGTATACTTGTACTTCGATTGTAACGTTCGATTTCGAAGATACACATATACCACGCGTTCAGACTTCCCTATCAAACAAGACTTGTTCCTTACTATGTACAATAACAGACAAAAAGAAATGTATAAAATGAGAAATACATAAAGACACCATAATTTTATAACATGGATATGTATATTTAACAAGAGCAACGAATACATACGATATATATCGAAAGAACGTCAATCGAATAATACAAAAGGCAATAAAATTCACAGTGTATCAGTTATAAACTTTCTTTTATTCGCCGTCGTATATCTCGGTAAATCGACTCTAATAAATAACTAGTTACCTAACGAAATCCATTTTATGCCTAACTTAAACCCTTCTCGAACATAATCGCACACCTAAGTATACGTGTAATACTTTCCCTTTCATGAGCAGCATCTTCCATCGAAACGGGCAACAGGATGCGTCAAAGAGGGGCGTTCCAAGCGAAACATACTTATACACGTAGCAGAGAGCGGCTATTATGTAATTCGCGAACTTAGTAATTGGGATCGATTAATCGAGGAGAATTCGAGCAGGGAGAGGAGAGTAATCAGAGAGAAAGAGAGAAGCATAGAGAGGAAAACGGAGAGAGGGCTCTCGTATGGTTGTTGTGTGTGCACGGCTCTGTGCGTGATCCGTGCCAGTAACGCCGAAAGTGTCCCACTAATGCGAGGGAACAACGACCTGGCGTGTCTCTCCCTTCTCTCCTCTCTCTGTCGCGCGCGCCGCGCTGGCCTCACTCTCTTTGCGTCATCAAACGCCTCTAATAACGCACTGTCGTCGTTGTCACTCGGCTCGATACGAGCCCGACCTGTTTCAACCGAGAACCGACAACAAGTTTCGCTATGCGATCGCATTCGTAACAGGCATTCCACCAGACACGAGCATTCCTGCCACCCCCGGCGGTTGGCCCCAACCGATTCTTTCAACCTACGAATTAGAAAACCGCTCTCCATCCTGTCGCGTTATAGACCTGAATTGCTCTTGTTCGCTTCTTAGCGCAATTCGTTTCGCCTTGCAATTAGAAAAACGAATCGTGGATTCTTGTAATTTTCTGATGGCAAACTGCAATAATTTCGGCGACCAGTCGTTGGAAATTCGAAGTGAATCATCCTTAAAAATTGTACAATTGATTCTGCAACTATCGATGACTAATGTTCATTGATGAGTGTAGCGTTTGTATCGAAGAAATCGAAATGTCATGTTTGTGGAAAAAGACAAACACTGCTAGGATAAGAACGTATCTATTCCGTAAAGAAGAACAAAATCATCGAAACCTTTTGAAAGTGTATTTTTGTATATTTATAAAACCTTCTTGGAAGGTTATAGTAACTTTGACCACGCTGTTGATTCTAATTTGGAAACCTATGGATTCTAAAAATTCCATTGAATCTGGAATCCGTAGGTATCTCTTACATAAAGCACGGGTTCGTTTCAAAGAGAAACGATAATACACAGAAAAAGCAATAAAACGCGCGATCGCAGTCGTAAAAACAGGATCCGTAGAGTTAGAACGTATTTGCAAAATGGCATGTAGTGAACGAAGCAGCGAGAGTGGCAATTAGGTTGGCATTGCCTATCCTGGACAAGCCGTACCATGGAAATCAATGACGCCGCGTGGCTTGCACGCGCGTTAAACAACCTTTAATCATCGCTAGAAAATCCGCGTTCGAGTGAAAAACTGCGCTTATCCTCGGGAATCGTTGCGTCGCGAATGCAATGCGCGCGCCCGCTATCGTTACACGCGCCTCTATTCATATTTACATTCTCTTTCCCTCTGAAAATTGCAACCTTCTGCCATCTGCGAGACATTAGCAAATCGTTCTGATTATCGATCATTATATCTTGCCTCCATGTGGCTGCTTGGCTAAGTAGACACTCTCATTCTCGCTCTCAAGGTTCTTGATTTCGTACTCGATCTACAGTTTTCATTCTTCTACGTCCTTCTCCATCTCTGCGGGATTCGACGTTAATCTGCCTTTGTAACATGTGGAAAGTTATTATTTAGGAGCTTACGTCGTAATGCGTGATTACTTAGAATTTAGTACGGAAATGGAAAACTCAAGTTACGAGCGAAGATGTAAAAGGTATCACGCATTGCAACCATTATTTTCCCATCAGCATCAGATATTCCTAGATTACCTGGAATATTGATTATTTAAATCAACACGCAAAGTAATATGAAGTTTGCCATTTATCTTTCATAAACGAGATTCAGAAAAGAAGATTTCTCTTCCACCCCAAGATATCCACAGGTTCCCTAAATTACCCGTTCCATCCACACCTTTTATCCTAACTGCATCTTGTCAGGTAACCCCAACAAACCGACCAAAACGCATAACAAGAAGTTCCTACTAAAATAGGAAGCAGGTATATATATCGACAAAAATCACCAATTTTTCTTAAATCCTAAATTGTTGCGGTACATGGTCGTTTTAATCTGATTAAAAATATTCTTTCACCCACACTTTCCACGCCATCTTCGTTCTATATCACGCGACGTCCTTGGGAATCTTAGCAAAATATGTAACAACTTTCTGTCATATAGGAAGTACGTATTAACGATAGTCATTTTATATCCAATTAAATGCAAAATACATATAAAGCAACGTTTCCTTAAATTTTGCAACCAGCATCGTTTTGATGCACAGCGAAAGGATTAAAAATACCCTTTTTACCTACATCCTCCACCCTAGTTCCTCAAGTTGTTATATCCCACGAGGTACTTTTGAAAATCTTCCCAAAACGCATAACAAGAAGTTTCGCTTTCCATACGTTACGGGCCACATATACTCGAAATACATAACATGTATTAACATGTGTATGTGTGTGTGTGTGTGTATGTATATGCCGGGTAGCGCGCGCGCGCCTTTCGTACACGCGGTGTGTCAGTGCGCCGGCCTAGATTCCCGCGGGTTCAACACTCGCTATCGAGGTGACTGCTGCTCGCTCTCGGCTTGCTCAACGCAACCCAACGACCGACTAAGCTCCCACCGAGGAGCGCAGCCACCGTTCGTGGAACGACGTGTCCCTAGGACCTCTTCCACCGCGCGAACTCGGCCGGGCAAACGCTTGCTTGGCACGTACTTACACGCGAGGGAGCATTTCAGACCTTCGATCCCGGCAAGGGACGGGATGCTGGCTAGACAAGCCGCGAGTCTCGATCGTTTTTCAAGCGACGAAAGGTACCTCGACGATGGCAGGACTGGGAGAGGAATGTTGGATCGCGCTCGATGATCTAGGGAATTTCGTCGGTCGGATGCTTTCGTCCCGATCGGTCGTCAGACAGATTTGTCGGGTTCAAAGTACTAAAGACAGTTGCTGATGTTTGGTACAGATTGAATGCTTCTCGCTCTTTCTATTTTTTCATCTTTATATTAACATCGTGCAACATCGACGTAACGTGGACCGGTTAATCGGCTACTCGGATAATACGGAAATTATTAGTCTATTAGTATAATAAAATCGTACAGCACATTTTGATAACGTAACGTTGTATCTGTACGTAGGTTTAATTTACTGTTTGATCGGTTAAAAGTTTGATTAGCTGCTTTCAGAACGCCCAGTTGTGTACAATCTTGTACCGTTGGTGTTAAAAATTCGAAAAAAGATGACAAGGTTCGAAGCACCTCGGATTATACGGAACATCGGTTAAACAGGATTCGGAAAATCGAGACTTCGCTGTATTTTTACCGAGTTCTGCAATGCCGTTTAACGTGCTGTTTGTTTCATTATTTACGTATTTCGTTACGTCTTGCGTTATGCAACATACCGAAACAAATAAAATTTCATGGAATAAAATTTCTAATAAATGTAACGGTTAGATATTTCTGACACGCGTGGCTGATACCGTAGATATAAGAAGGATTCTATTGCACGAGACAAATGAATAGCAAGAAAGTTCTGCAAATCCATAAATCAAGGAGCATTTATATTTTGAGCAGCGTATATGTACATAGAGATATGGATGAATAGGATTTGCAAGATTAATCGATAATAAAATAGGATTAGAGACGAGATTAATAAAAGAGCTGAAACACGTGGATGATCGAAGAAAGCAACGTTCGCGGATCCTTGATCTACGAAAGTGTCACGCAACCGGAGAAAGTGGTTGTACCACTCTTTGTCCTTTCGTTCTCGCGCGAGAACACGCTCTCAGAGACTTGCTTAACTCGACCAAACTCTATTCCCACGCATATCCTTACGA
Organism: Bombus terrestris; assembly: GCF_910591885.1. Lineage (NCBI taxonomy): Eukaryota > Metazoa > Arthropoda > Insecta > Hymenoptera > Apidae > Bombus > Bombus terrestris. The sequence continues at coordinate 8,780,509 of NC_063279.1, read as the reverse complement.
TCCTTAGCGATCGTCATCTTTCTTTCTTACCGAGTCCTCGATCCTGTCCAGCTCGACTTTAACGCTAAAAGTCAACGAAACCTTCCACGCTACAGATCATCGATCACGACTACAGCTCTTCTTATCTAAAATATCCTATTCGGCATCTCTTTACAAATATCTCAAGTTCCTCGTGCTTTTTACCTTTCGTGTATTATACAAGCTGTTACAAAATAACGGATATTCTAGCCAAATGACTCGCTGTTACCTGCTACTACTACACTGATATCCTCAGGTTCGACATAACAAATTTCCGCACGTTTCGAATACATACAAAATTCTGAAAGCTTTCGAACACACAGTCTGAGACTATAATATCCGAATATCTACCGATCGCGGATAACGCGGATAGCGCATCGTTGCGGAATTAAATTAAACGAAAAACGTCACAAAGAAAATGATAGAACCACCAAATGTTGTCGTGACGTTGCAGAGTAAAACGTTTCAATTAAAGAGGGCAGTATAGTCCATCAACCTCTGTAGCGATTATCCCGCAAAAGAGCGTGCGTAGAAAACGAAATGATGGAAGATCCGGGGCAGCAGGTACCCGAGTGTGTAGCTCATCAATCGAGCGAGGCTAGAGGAGAGGGCCGATCCAGTGACAAAGCGGGATCGGCGTCGTGTGCACGAGAAACTTCTGGAAGGCAGCGAAACTGAACTACAGTTACCGGACCGGTTGCACAACACACGGAGGCCGGCTAACTCCTCGCGGTGCAGCGACCGTTCGAGGACGCGTTTCGACCAGTTCAGCGCGTGCTGTCCGCCTACTTTTACTTTCGTGCGCGTGCAACGTGTTCTGCCACCGATATACGCAGATTACAGGACAACGCAGGGATGACGATTCGATCCTGCACCAAACGCTGATTCTGGTTTCTAGTCGCGTAACGATCGCGGAACGATCCTGTATAGCACGGGCCGTTTGCTTTAGATTTCCGTTACTTTGGTCATCCATCAGGGTCTAGGGTAGGAGGTATAACCACGTTTCGTGACGTTGAATTACAACGGGGCAGAGACGCGTGGGATCCGGCGAGCTTTCAGGCAACAATCGCGTCACGGAATCCTCTGACTTTGACGTCAACCGTGCCTCTATTCAGATGGACCATCGAGCGTTACGTCGTTGAATTTTCGTATTGTTTAGCGAGACAATGGCCTTTGAAACGCCTCGACCGATGCTCTTTTACACGGGGCTAATCCTCGCTGAAATTCATTAACCTGATGGGCATAGGCGTGTGGTCCAAGATGAGGATCTTTTCGTCTGCTTAGAGCTTAGTCGCGGTAGCAAATGGGAACGATCGACAAGTTAGACGATTAGAACATTAGCAATTGTACGACCATTATTACGAAAACAATTTTTCAGGGAAAGTTTCTATTACTAGTGAGTAATCCTCGTATGTTTATAGATATAGAAATATTTATGTGAAAATATTTCTGATGTAGGCAAACGAGGAAATTATGAATGAATGATTGTGACTGTCGACCTCGGAATGGCTGAATTATGAACATAAAATTATACAGTAAGGATGGAAAATAGGAGTTTTTAATAAATATAATGCGATAAGTATTTGCTTGGATGTGATCCAATGGATAAGAGTTACAAATCCCCGAACAGAATATTATTATCATAATAATGTATAAAGTAATCGCTTATATTATAGTATATATAGTATAGTATATATAATATCTATTACAGGAAGCGTTAACCGATAAAATACAAATAATTTAGAAACGAAGAGAAGTAAATTATTTCTATACCGTAAAATACTAAAATAAGTCGTTTCATTTTTATTTTCTAACAAGAAACGCGTCATCGATTAGAAGCTACTGAAATTTCTAAAAAAAAAAAAAAAAAAAGGAAAAATGAGATCGGTTTCTGAAACATCGACGTCGTTCGAATCGGATGGAAAACTGCAAGTGGAGGAAACACGGCTTGAAGAAACGAGAACGAAAGTAAAAATCCGTCTCCGTTGAGAGTCACTGGCTAGTGTGTAATAGTTTCGATCGAAAGGAGGTTACGGAGTGACTGAACTTTGGCTTCGTTTGTGTGCGGGACAACGTACGAGCACACACGCGCACGGCCACGCGTTTAGCAGTCACCAACACACGGATCGTAAGCTAACGCTAACGTATATACTTACACACGGGCGACATCATCTCAAAGAGCACTGCTTGTGCACGTTGGTGCATTGAAATCACTATAGTTTCACGGGGATCCGCGTCGAGTCGCCACTCGACACGATGAACCCACGCGGCTCTTACTAATCTCCTGTATACTTAGTTATTTGAAATTTTAGAATTAAACGTATCAACGACTGGCGTATGAAAATTGTACTACAGACGCGAACACAATTTTTATCTGTACGTTCGTAAAAATTCTGAAAGAATCCCCTCGAAAGGAACCGTTTTATTCATTTGTCTATAAAGTTATTGCAATAATTCTAAACGAATGCTTTTTTTCTTTCTTATAATTGATCAATCATTCTAAATTAGAATTACCTTTATTGTATTTTTATATCAAAATGTATGGTTGACGAAGTACAATTTTATTGCATCGCTTTGAGCTATTATATTTTTGTGTTGTGGACTCGTTGATTAGTTTGTGTAGAAGATATAAAAACGTTTCAAGTTTCCTATATTTCGACACCGAAGTTTAATATTCCTCGAAGTCTACTCATTTAAAAAATACCATTTTTGAAACACTACAATTTCTAGAGGATGAATCAACAACTCGTTCCAAATTCTAGAACGCCCCTCTCCTTAGCCATCGCTCCTCCAGAATTAATGAAGCTACAAAGTAGATTCAGCCACTCGTCTACGGTCGAATGGTTCGGAAATCGAAACTGATCCAACTATCGCTTTTACAAATTTCTCAATTTTTATACCATTTTCTAGTACTTCCAATGCACGTGGTTAGTGGCTGACTGTTAAAAAGTCGAACGACTTGTCATCGTCAGATCGATCCTCTTCCTACGTTCCTTTCAATTACATTTCACCGCACGAAATTCTAAAAGCCATTGACTACTTTTTCTACTTAATTATCATTTGGAAAACGATATCCGTAGAAATCGATCGTCTTCTCAGCTTCACGCGGCGATATCTCATTACGTTGGATGTAACGTCTCACGCTGTGACTGTCAAATAACATTAATCAGTAACATCGTTACGATGGAGCCGATCAGGCTTCTGCCTGGCACGGCCCACTCTCCATTTCCTTTTCATCGAATCAACGTACGGAGATATCGGGTGGACAGAAAATGCGCGCGTCGACCGACGCAACACGGGACAGCTGTTCGCGGAGAAGTGAAAACTGCATTCGCCGACGACTTTCACGTCGTCGAGCCGGCGATATCGCGCGAGCCGAGTAGACAAGAATGTTAGCGTCGGACATTGAAGAAAGCGAAACCGCCCGTTCGCCGGGTGCTCGACTGTATAAAGCTGCTGCTGCTGCAGTTGCCACACGATTCGTAGCAATGCAGTTGCGCAACCCACTTTTGCGGTAAGGATACTTAATCCGAACGCCTACCCTCTCACTTCGAGCAACAATACGGAAAGCTGGTGCTGCAAGAACATGCGTTGACCGCACGCGAGAGATTACTATATCGAACAGCAACCCTCTTTGATTTTTATTCACGTTTTGTTTTATCGAATTTCGATCGGACCTTTCTTTCATATTTTATCGTTCGTGTTAACCTTAAGGGATGCTTCGATGTTGAAATATTACTAGACGATCTAAATTGTATTTATGAAGAGATGCGTTTAAAATGCTTTTATAAATATATGCGAAACGTTATATGTAAAACATCTTGAGATTTCATTGATGTTTCGATGAGATTCGCATGATCGCGATTATATTGTAAGGTTTGTAAAGTTTGAAACGAAACCGAAGATGTACGAAGTAATCGGTTACGTAGTATATTTACGAAATATTCGAACTTTCTATCGTAACATTCTATTCTTTATTCTAAAAACTAATTCAAAATTTGAAAGCCATCGAATTATTTTCGATCTCTAGAAAGTGATATGAATGAAAATTTGTCCGCAAAAAAATCTCATTCATAAATTTCCAAGGCAAAAACATTGTATTCTCCAACTAGGAAATTTATAAACAAACTCGTAAATAGTTACGTGTTGATCGTTAAAAACCGACGGGGTTGAAGAAGGTAACTTTCGTATCGAGTAAGCGAGGCTCACGAGTCGTTCGCAAGTAGTAGGTGGCAGTACAAGTCAGACCGCGTTCGAACGAGCGGCCGAATGGAAGTTAACGACTTTGCCGACAGAAAGAGCTAGCATCGCGTCGCTGTCTGACATCTGCTGACCGCGGGACGAATCGCGAGACGCGGTTCACCTTTGCAACAGGTCGCACATGCGCCAATTTCCAGACACGTGCTCGACCTTTCTGCCCCGTGTCAGCGCAACATTAGCCATAAATTTGATTTCACGTTCATTGATTTATACGAAGCACGGCGGAACTTGGGGCTCCGTTTAAGCAAAAACTTAACTTTCACCGCGTGATAATATCTTTATGGAGGTTCTATGATAAAGCTTAACGGCTTTGTAACGCTTTAATAGGGAAGAGAGCTAGTACTCACCAAGAGCAAAGATTTCGTAGAATGTTAAAATTCATGGATTTCGACTTACCTGAAACAAAAAGATAAAATTGATATATTAGCAACGAGATAAGATAAGTTCGACTTATTTTGGAGAAGAATTCAGCGTATTCTTAAGATTCTTGTCTAACATTCTAAGGACTTTTGTTTTCATTTTCGAGAACGTTTCTTTTTTCATTATTTATGAACAATGGGAACACAGTTTCCGAGTGATTTTCTAACAAAGGTTTCATTCGTAAAGAAATCCTTCGAAGGAGAAAACAGAGATTGAAAATTAATAAACGATCATTTAAATCGATAATCCCATTATCATATCACTGGATTACGTTCAAAGAGAGATGAACGAATTCAAAGTCTAGATAGTCCGCAAATGATAATTCTATACGCATTATGCGCGATTCCATTCAGACGAATTCGCAGAAAGAGAGGAACAAAGTGACGACGAAGCCAATAATAATGTCACTCGATTCCAAAGAAACCACGCGAAAAGGAAAGTAAAATTACTTCGAAGCTTCGATTCCCAAACTTTCCAACATCGTCATCGATAATAAATTCCATCCGCCCTCGTTCGCATCTAACCCAAACGATGAAACCAACCGCGCAAAGAAAAAAGCTACTCGAATGAATCGTTAAGAAACGAAGAAAGAGAGACACTCGAACGAGTCGATTTTCCCGAAAACGACCGCGACGACGAATTGATGTTCGCGAACGATCGCACCAGGGGTGATTGACCGGGCGTCCACCCCGTACGTTTATATAGTTGCAAGCCGTGTGTCCGCACAGAAAGCGCACGAGTAACTTGACCAACGCGAGTCGAACGAACGAGTGCAGGCTACGTCTAGTCGGAGAAAGACGAAACGATGGAGCGATCACGCGCGACGCTATCATCTTGTGACGAGCGTTGGGTGCCGACGAAGTCAGCAACACCGTGACGCATCAGAAGAGAAGAACGAGAGGGAGAGTGTACTTATCCATACATAGTAGAGCAGTGTGCACGATGCGTGCAGACGTCACTGTTGCGTCGCTTGGTCTAGGTTAGGGACGAGGACATAAATATGACAAACGTGGTCCACGCGTGGCAATCGTCGAAATTGAGAGAATGGATTCAAGGTCGAGCGAAAGATTCGCTCGGAGCATCTTAGGGGATTCGACGCAATGTAATGGAGCGTAGTTCGCTTTAGAAGCTTCTTTAGATCGTTTGGTTTCTTTGTGCTCTGCACGAGAGAATTGCGTGATTTGTAGCAGCGAGAGTAATTCGTTTGTGTAAACGATGAGTTTGAGAAGCTTTGGTCTAATTCGTTCGCCAGGGTTTGTTTGAATTACTTGGAAGATCGAGTCGGATGAGATTGCCTTGAGATCGATATAAAACAAATGTAAGAGTTAACATTTTAACGTTAACATTTCATCGAATGTTCAGTAGAATCAAGCTATAATTGGCTATGTGATGTATAGAGATGAAATATAACTTTGTCCGAATGTCTATTATTCGAGAGGCAGAGAGCTTAAGAAACACAGAATAAGTCCGACGGACATTAAACCGAGTTGATCTGATCAAATAACCTGGCCATCTCGAGCAAGAACCCTCTTGAATCGTTAATCAATGCCTTTCAAGGACTCGCGCAAGACGATTATAAGCCAATAATCCGGCAAAATCCGGACCCTATAAATGTGTACGTAAAAGGAAGTTTCCCTTAAACGTTCGTCCTCCGCTAAATAATATCTTATCGGAACCGTTTCCCTAAAATGAACTTCCTGATTGCTATTACATGGATCAAACAGAACTTAGCCAATCAGTTCGTCCGTAATAGTCGAATAACAAAATTCCAGACTCGATTCCTCTTTAACGATCATATTATACAAGTTAATTATAATTACTGCCTCGATACAAAATTCTGATTAAACTCAATATAGGAATTTAATGGAACACGATTAGCTCCACATCCGCTCGTGTCAGTGTTTCGCAAATTTCATTTGCACTTCTACCTTCGCATTTTCCTTCTCCGCTACGCTCCGTGTTTCAACGTTATTTCCTAAGCCCTAAAGTTGTTCGTCGCAAATAGTTCGTCGCCTACTCGTCATCCGTGCGTATACTGTTCACGTTTCTACCGAAATACTCGAACGTACACGATGAAATATTTTTGTAAATTTCGAGAACTGTTCGTGAGTTTGTTAGAAGCTGCGTTTGCCGCAGAACATCGCCTACGATGGTCACCACATGATCGCGAATATTTTGCCAGCACATTTGCCAATAAATATCTGAACGCCTGTATTTCAACCCTAAATTCACTTCCAACAGAATATCTCACAAAATCGTTGAAACAGTCGACATGACCTAACGTTACTAGGAGAAGAAGAAAAACGAAAATTGGAAGATCGTTTGGAAATAAAAGGCGGAATTAAACGCACCGTACTTTCGAGGTCAAGCTTCGAGTATAGCAAGTTCGATTCTCCCCTCTCTCTCTCTTTCCCTTTCTCTCTCTCTCACACACACACTCTCTCTCTTTCTCTAAGCATCCCTAGAGACCCGCCAGGACTTCCAACCCCGGAGACCTTCACCCCATTTAGCCTTCACCGAGCTCGCTCGGTTCCGGGCTTTCCAGCGACTATATATCAGCGACCACGGGGTTCTTCGCCCATGAACTCGTACCTGAAACGTGCGTGCCGCGGCTGAAGCTCGGTCACCCAGCAAACCGGAAACGAGGGTTGCGATACGTTCCTGAGAAAATTGTTTTCGCTCAGGGATGATGGAATATCGAATGAAGTTGTGATTTCACTTTGCTTCGATTGAAGTAGAATTTCCTGCTTTTATCGTGGAAGTAGAAAATATTTTAGTTTATCAATTAAATGAATTTATTATTATCTTTTCATGTATATAATAATACTAGTATAAAGAATAGTTGATATTAAACTAATTAGCTGTGAAAGTCTTTTATAGAGTTTTATTTTAGGATACTATATCGACCATATATTATATAATTATATTTACTGATCGTAAGGTTTGCATTGATAACATGTGCAATGATGTAACGTTTAGTAATAACGTGCGTTAACATCGATAATAAAACGGTTAATTAACGACACGATATGACGTTTGACTTTCTCAGAAATCGTGATACCTTAACAATCCATAAACGAGTTGCTGTGTTCTCAATTAGTGTCGCAAATATAGCACGCACTCGTGACACGTGTAATCGAATCTCCACGTGGCAACCTGCAGCCAATACTCTCTCGTCAAGATTCAATTTTCGCCGTTTGATACGTTACTCGTGCTAATTCTATCGTTCTTAAAACACAAACGAATTTTTAATATATATACGATTGGTGTATCCCTAAACGTTCAACATACAAACAATTACAATTAACCGAATATCAGCTAATTTTGACAAAAATCTTCGTTAACTTTGCATTAAAATATCCTACAAGCTTTTCGATATTGGCATAAAAAAGGAACGTGAAACTCGTGATTCTGGACTTGCTAGTTCCAGTAGATGATACTAAACAGCCTCGATAAACGCCGAAAACTACTCACCTAGCTGACCAAACTTGATTACCCAATTATTATCCAAGGGACATAAAGCAACCCCCGTGAAGGGAAATAAGGCAAAGTCAGCGGAGAGCAACGCGGAAACAATAAAGCTCTGTGATAAAAGCTCGTGATAAAAGGGAGAAACGAGCCAGTTTTCGGATGAGACGGGCGCGAGAACTCGCATTATCACCATATGGCCTTTCGAGATTGGCAAAGATACCGGAACAGAGGGTACTCGGCATTCCGGGGTTGATTGCGCGGGACAAGGTCATCGTTGCCCTGACAACGGAAAGCGGCACGTGCTGCCTACGTTCCTCCTCATCCACTGACCCCAAACCTAACCCAAACCGATCGTCACTTTGCTGATCCTCCGGGAATTTGGGTTATCGTCGTCCTGTGTCCCAATCGAGACAATCGTATCGCGTGTACAGATTTCTATTAGTACGGTCATCTGACGGTTCTATGACGGTCGTTCCTGACAAGGGGAGAAGAGATGCGTAGGTAGGAAAAAGAAATATTGACGTCCCGTTGGGAAGCTGGGGCAAATTTTCAGCAGGATTCTTTGGCATTGGCTGATCTTTGGCAGGGCGCGTTATAATAAGTTTCGTGAACTTATAGAGAAAATTAGACAGATCTGCACAAAATAAACGGTCAATTGATCGGTCGATAGGACACCTGAAAAGGACGCACACGAGTAAAAATGCGGAGAACAAAAACGAGGCTATGCTGGATTTTTAACAAGATCTTTATTTTTGTAGTATTTGACGAAGCATAGACGAGGTTAGAGTGAAATGTGTTCCCTTGGGAAGGAATATTTTAAGGACTGCGGAATATTTATTTTCTGCTGAATTTGCAATTTACATTAAGAGTGTCTAAAAAATCTTTGACACAATTGATAAATATTAACTTTGCGTTTTATCCTTGACCAATGAAACGCTCTCTGAACATAGAACGAAAGGAATTAACGTTGGAACAGCAAAGTAAAAGAATGAAAAATGCGTCGGAAAATCCAGTAAAAGGACCAATCGAGCGGTTGGATTACGATCGAATGGGAGCGATACCTCATTGTCACCGACTGGCGTACGATTACTCACAACACCGGAAGCCAAGCTTTCCACGAGAGACCGGATTCCGGGAATGATTGCGCGGGACAAGGACGACGTTACCCTGACAACGGTCACGGCACGTGGAGTAAAATCCTGTCTTCCTCCTTGCACGTACAAATGATGCACGAAACGATACGAATTCCAAGAAACGATGCTCTTCGTGTTCGATGTTCCACAACTTGGTAATCGATAAAATGTAGGTGAAATTTTATATTTCTCGAACGTAGGATTTAATCCTTAATTCGTATCGCGGGCAAAGACATTTTATTGAAAGACCTCGTTTCAAAGTTCAGATTTACCTTTCTGATATTTTATTAAATAAATTGAATCCTGTAATTCACGCGTTTTGAAGAAAGACGTAGCACCCTATCTTACAATCATTATAATTACATTATAATTACAGCGCGGATAAAAACTCACGCATAATGTCGCTAAAGCAATATTAAGGAACAGATAGTTAAAGAAATATCGTTCGAAGGTATAGGAAGAAAAAGAGAGTGAAAGAGCGATGAGATTACTCAATTGCGGATTGAGCTTCTCCACATGGAATTCTTCCGAACGAGATTGAAATTAGATTCAAGTATACAAATCTCTAGATTCAACTTATAAATTGAATCTTCAAAGTTCGAACTAATATTCTACGTTTCTTTGCTTCGTATCAACGATGCTTACACTTGCAACACGTTTCCGTACATTTCGCGTTATTTTGTCTCGCCTTGTAGTTTCCTCGAGCTCGATATATTCCATCTACAATCGCAAACTTTACATCTTCCAGTCACATCCTCGAAATCAAAGCGCAATATTCTCCTAAACATCGAAGTAAACGGCGGATTCCAGCAGACACGGTCATGGCACGTCGTTTTCCGACTTGGTCGCGCCCCAATTTCCAAACTTTTTGCACCCTCGGCGTTCCGAATCACCAGGAGGGTGACGGACAGAGGAGGACAGAGAGAGGAAGAGCGAGAGACACGACGCGAGATATATTCAACCGCCCGTTTCGTCCCGCCGCCCCTCCAGACGGACCAGCGCAGCCCCTCCAGTACAGATCGCAGTCCCTCGACCCTGAGCAAACCAAGGGTCGCTACATTCTCCCTCTCTGTCTCGCTTTCTATCCCTTTCCCGCGACACCCTCAACGCCTTGCGTCTCTGTGAACAAAGACGCTTCCTAATTCGATCGCGACGCTTTGTTCACTCGGCCTAGAGACACGTGCGCCGTTATTCGTCTTTAATTTTCAGCACCCCTTGGCTGTGGTCCGCACTGACAGACTTTTGGGGTGCCTTGCAGTCCCCCTTTTCTTCGCTCGAGTTCCTTCCAGGTTTCTGCTTTGATAATATACGTCGCGTGCTACGTGTTTGTTTCCCCTCTTTTCGTTTTGGTTTAATGTTTGTTTTTGGCTGAATTTAGCAGGGGTTCTTTCGTGAAATCTGCTCTTTTTTCTGTTTAAGAGATCGATGATTTTTATACGTACAATTCGCTTAGGATTAAAAATCTTATTAGACAATTTGATAAAATTCCTCGACAATAACAATTTGATCTAGGTAATGGGAACAATACTCGAGTGCAACAAGATCGCTATATACAGATGGTTAAAGAACTTTGGAATTATTTTCTCCTACTTTCAAACGTTCTCGAGCAATTAAAGTAACCATTTGCGATACATTAAACAGGAAAATTCTTCTAAATTTAATAACAAATTATCAAACATCTAGATAAGATGCGATAGTAAGTTGCTACGAAAAACGTTAAATAGAGGTCATGGACCAGACAGTACAGAAACATTGCTGCCTATTTGGAAGGTGCTGAAACCACCAAACATTCGCCAGCCGAATCTCCCTGAATCCTAATAATTACCAAACTTTTCGACAAGACTCGTTAACAATCCTGCACAAAGAACCTTAAATAAAAGCCATTAGACGCTTGAGAAATAGTTTCTCTGCTATCTCAAACAGCCTGAAGCAGCCGAAGTAACCATCCACGAGAGATTAACCAGGCGAATCCCTGCGTACCTTGGAGATGGTCGAAATTTACAGTAACGATTCCGCAATCGTCGCGACGCGCTGGAAACGCGAGAACGCCCCCGGGAGGTAGTTTCGCGAAGCAACTTCGATTTCTCTTTCCACGCTTGCACACGTACATATACGCGCGTAGATGAAACGAGGGTAAAAGATGGCGGAAGAAGCCTCGAAAAGGCTCGCGTCTCCGCTCCTTCTTCCCCCGTTCTCTTCTGCTTCCTCTTTCGGCGAGAAGCTACGCTTCCTGAAAATTACCCCTTCGAATTTATTACGATGATCGCAGTTTAATCGCGTTCCACGGCGAAGGGGTGAAGGACGCGTCTATGGACTGAGGGCTGCACCCACTTTGGTTTTATGTCGCGCTTTGTGCGTGCATCGCGATACGCAGGCAAAGGCAAACCTTTGTCGAGGATCAGGATCCTCCTGGACGAACGAGAGCGTAGCCTTGAAGGGCTGATTGGGGGATGCATCGTAAACCACCCCATAAAAGCTGCATGCCCGTGAAAGGGCGAGCACGAGCCTAGAGGGCCGAAGGTGGATTTAGGGGTGTATAGGTGTAACCATAGCAACGCACCGTCTACCACGCAATCGATAAAGTGCAACATTCAAACTGCTCTCTATGACATCGTCTGTCTCTTCGACCGGCTTCCTGTATTGTTTCCAGCGAAGCAGGAGGAGCACCGCGGATCGACCGCCAGGCCAAGAACATCGCGCTAAGGCTAAGGTCAGGATTCACGACTCAGACTACGACGCTAGGGGCTGGGATGTTGCGGTTGGTTTCACCCTATTTGGACAGGCTTCTTATTTTTTTTTTTTTTTTTTTTTTTTTTAAGTAATACTGATTAATAGGTAGACTGTGGATTTTTTCGTATTTATGGGAAATTTGAAAGTGGAAAACTGGACAGCATACAGTACGAAGAAGATATAAAATGCCCAAAGTGTCAGTACCTTCTATTAATCTTTGGCGGGTAAAACGATTTTCCTCTGGATTTATATCTTTTTTAATTGCGTTCATAAGTACACGGATTTGAATAAGAAATCCGCAGTTTAATAATTCGTCGAATAAGAACCGAGTAGGCAAAGTTGTCCTGGAATTATACGTATCGCCCTGCCAGTTTAGAAGCAGTTTTGAAACGATGGGTTTTGATTCGGAAGAAAAGCAGTTCGCAAGCTGTTTCATCGAGAACGTCGACTTCCTTGAATATTTCACTTGACCCAAAAGCTGCGAGGTTAAATCAATTCGTCTAAAACCCAACACACCTGCAGCAAACTGGCGTAAAACGATGCAAAGAAAGATACGTAAAACTGAAAAGAAAATGGGAATGAAGATTAAAGAAACAAATCGAAGAATTAATGTGGAAATAATAAAATTCAATAGAATCCTAATAGAGTCAGATTAGGATAACAGAGTCAATAAGCTTCTCCGAACGAATAGACGGAACGTCGATTTTATTGGAATGAAGGAAAATCGGAAATGCTATCGCAACCAACATCAAAATCGTCGGGAAAGATGACGCGAGGAAGTTCAGCGCACCCTCATCCGCGACTTGCCCTTCGATTCTCATTCAAGGTCTGTAACGGGGGTGCAGTATACGCCGAGGCTTCGCCGTTTCCATGACGACCGCCACTAAACTACCCTTGCAACGCCCACCGAGGGTTGCGTTTCAACTTTCCACCCTCCGTGTCTCGACCGATCGACAACCGTTCCGGCTGCAACGCCACTGAAAAGAAATCGCACGAATAGCCTCCACCAGCCCTTAGATTGCTCCTAGGCCTGCCGCAATTTCTCGTCTGAAGGTCGCCCACGATCGAATTTGTCAGAAACCCGCATCTTCGGCTTTTCTCCAGGGACGCACCTTCGGAAAATTTGACAGCCTTTGGAACTTAAAATTTCCTGCCGTCTTTCTTGATGCGAAATTTTTCACGTCGTAATAAATAATAGCTTGTACTGCGACGATACGAATTTCGTTTTATTTCTGATCCTCGTAGGTAATTTCATTATTTGGTAGGAAATTTGAATCGATCTGATGCATTTGATCGTTTTACGGTGAAAGAATTATCACAGAAATTCCTCGTAGTTTCTTTGGAAGCGAATCTGTGGTAGATTCCGTTTTCGCTTTTATCGGGATGAAAACTCTTTTACAATTTTTTTTATCGCGGTGGACATTGTATTTAGTGGTTGTTTTACAACGGAAGGTGGAAAGCATTTAACGTAATGTTCGATGTGGCGAAAGGTATTTAGTGGTTGTTTTATAGTTTCGGTTGAAATCGTTAACGATTTCTTTCGAGATTATTATTCTTATTCGAGATTAACGAACGTAATTCTTGCTTTTATATAGAGATCTTTTGTAAGAGAAACGTTGAAGTAAACGAAGTGTTAAACTTTTTTACCGCTTTATGCAATTTTCCAGGTTTCTAGTATAAAGTGTAAACTTCCTATTTTGTATCGAAATAAAAGAGTTATAAGTAATAAAAAGAGAAACGAAACGTTTGGTGGTTTTGGATAGAAAATATGCATTTTTGAGGTCGAAATGAAACTGGGAAATAAAAAAGTACGTTGGCAAATATAGGAATAAAAAAAGGGAAGGAGCTTTTTTCCATTTATATCGGCCGTGAAATAATCGTAAAAATGAGAAACTTTGTAATCATAAAAGATCTCGTTGCACAATCGTTACGACATCAATGAAACGATTATTTACGTCATAATCGAAACGCATCCTGTCTAAAATTCTACCGAATTTCCAGAATCCTTCAGAATAGCCCTGTTGGGAAATTACTTGCAGAGTGCCGGTCTCATTTCGACCAAATGGTACGGTTGCCCAAGTTTTTGACGCTACGTTACTTTTATCGATCTGCCCTCTTAATGGGCGCTCTTCCTCCTCAAAATTCGGAGTACAAATCCGATGCCTACGATAACCTAACGCTAGCCAGTTTCCTTTCGAATACGCATTTTAATAATCCAAATACGTGTGCATCTACGTGCGAGTGTATATACGAATTTACATCTCAAAATAAAAGAAACTGGACACAAAACTTTGAAGAACTTTTACTTACTTAACGTGGCTTTGATTTCATTCTAACACGGCATTAACATTCGCTCGCGTGTTACTACGTTTCTCCATTGTTTAAAGTAAGACCATAAGAGCTAATTATTGGAAACTTTAAAAGAGAAGAAAATGTATTGCGAGTATTACGATTCGTGATACTTAAAACCAAGTTCTTTCCAAACTCTTATTCTTACCTCGATCAGAGAATTTTTATGTTTAATATATATAAATATACATGTTTAATACGACATATTATAACGCGTTGCAACATGCACATCCAGGCGTAGTTCGAGTATTCTTATTCCTTTTCTTACGCATTTCTCAAAGTTCCACGCGAAAGACACATTCTACCAGTTTCACCGTACAATGCATTCAGTTGAATCCTGAAAAAAAAAGGAAACGTCCGAGAGATGCGATTAGTCTCTCCCCTGTTTTTACATTGTATCGTGCGAATACCCTGGTCCACTATTTCGCAATTCCGAGGATTTCACGGAGGTCCTTCGCCTTCTTCGAGGGATCGACGTCCCGGTCAGCGACGTAAGCGAGTGCACTAACCAAGGAGTAGGTTATCCGCGGACCTTCACCGCTCGCCACGAGGTCGAAGACCCTACGGTACCTTCGACTGCTCCTATCGATTCGAGTTGACATGCAAGGACATCATAAACCAATAACCCGCTATCAAATGGGAAGATTCTACGTTATCAGAATAATTTTGAAGTCTGGAATTTATCTCATCGGATCGGGTTTGAGGCCGAGGATCCAATGTCACATTCGAGCGAGCGATAGCAATTGGGAACTGCGTTTATTGCAACGAAATTTTACCTAATGTCCAATTAACAGAACTTTTGCTGGTAAATTCGCTTATCTGAACGTGAATTATTACGTGAACGAAAAATGACAGATTGCGAGGAAAATTGGTGAACTCTCATTACGTGAACTCCAATTATAAACTGTTATGAATTGTTTGTCCCCTCGAGAAGCTCAGATAAATGGAATTCTACCGTGCGTACATTGGCTTACAAATGTGCTGGAACATTTATCATAGAAATCGTTTATGTCCATATTGTATGTGTTACACGAAACGCTTTGAATGAGCATTAGTACTGTAACGAGACACGATTGCCGTGATTATATCGATCAAACTCGAAACGAATCAGATAGCAGCTACGAGATATTAAAAAATATCAGTAAATTGGTATACAGCGTAAGTAACTGTATCTTACGCATATGATAAGTGTTGACTGGTCTGTCACTCTATACGTATGATACTTCGATTATATGACAACCGAAGCTACTTTTATCACGAACGATAAATACCCTAAATAGTCTGAATCGAACAATCTAAATGTTCGAGTACCTTAAACAACATTTTCCCAGACATAGGTTTCATTAACAAACCTTTATATATAAATAAATCTCGCGTATAAATCTCTAACTCAAATTCTTAAATATATACTTCGCTAATAAAATTGCAAGACGTTTCGAAACTTGCTGCTTTTAAAACCGAATCGAGCCAAGAATAGAAGACCAATTTAGTTCTATTGAATATTATTGAGACGCAGAAAAAGCATCGTTCTGATCAGCACTTATCCTTCCTTCTCGAATGACTCTTATATTCATGACCTACGTCACAGAACGAAGATTCTGACGCGAAAGGCGACCGAGCCGATGGAAAGTACACGCGAAAGCGTACGCGGAGGAAGAAGGCGAGGCAAAAGGGCGGCCTGTGCACCCTAGATGGGGTCCCTGCCCTTAACGTCGAAGGTCGAGGACCTTACAACGACCGAGCTGTCTCCTTCCTTTCTTCCTTTCCCTCCCTTCACTGACTGTCCGCGGCGTCAGTCCCTTTTTGCGAGCACCTGCCCGATAGACCGGACCAGATGCCTAAGGATCGACCAGTTCAAGCTCGATCTCTCGCCGATAATTCGATAATATCGGACATATCCTCCGTACAAAGTGCGCACCGTTTGCCCTGAGTCGCGCGAATGACCGCTATCCCTTTTATATAAAGCTCGGGAAATCTTTAGATAAAGGAATCGAGAACAATGAATTGGAAGATCGGAGCAACGTGGGATTTTTGTAGACTTTAGTTTAGATTTTGTATAATTACGATGATAAATTGTATCGATTGGTTATACTTAGCGACGATTTTTAGTCGAATTTTTAAGCAACGTTTTACAAAATGTATGATCGAAGAAATAAATAATTCGTGAATGATTTCTACTTCTTTCTTTTTTACATGAAACTTTGGAAGATTGTATGATGGTAAAGGAATCGGAAAATTTGGGTTGAAAAATTCGTGGAACGTTTGGATCCTAATTGTAACTAACTTTAGATGCTTTCAATAAGCAGATTTTTAATTAAATTTTTTAACGTTTTAGAAAACGAAAGAAAGTACATAAATAATTTTTTAAATAAATTCTTTTTATACGAAACTTCGGAAAATTGTGTACAGTAAAAGTATTAGAACCTCTATGAAACGTATCTCAGACCGTATCGATACTATCGTTCGTCGTCGTGTATCCTAATAAGAAAATCAGGAATTTCGTGTTAATTTTCACAAAAAAAAGGAACATGCTCCATGAACAAATAATCAGTTACATTCTATTGAGGTTGACTGATAGAAGAACGAGTGGATGAATTTGTAATAGAAAAATATATTGTAAAAAGTATAGATATAAGTATAAGCATAGCACATGCTGATCCAGACCCTCACTCTTACAATTTTACAATACAATACAATAGAAGAAGCTATGATAGCACGTCCGTAAATTTCTGGTAAAGGACATTACCAAAAAGTTAACCTTGTAGCCGTAGCCGAAGGCTACAAGAAACAGCAATAGAAATCTACTTATAGCTCTTCTATTTCTAGACCTTGTAACCCAAAACATAATTTCTATTCAAGGCCACAATAATACGAACCTCTGCTTAGTTCGAACTTTTTCTTTCGCTAAATTCTATTCTCTTCGTAACAGCGGTGTCCAGGTCACAGATATACAAAAGTAGAGATGTAGAGTTTCTCTTAAAGCAATTACTCCAACACATTCAAAACATAATACCATGCAAACCAACGAAATAATCCACTCTTCTCGGACAAACAAGTTTCGTCTTAGGATCAGGACAATCGTCTTAGGAGAAGAAGTCGAAGGTATCCATTCGATTCGCGAGTTGCAAGATCGATCGCGTCTGCCGCAGAAAGAATGAGAAAAAGCAACCAAGGAATAGCTGTTCCTTTTACCGTTAGAGTTCGATGGACAGAGGGTGGTATACTGCACGGGTTGCATCAGGGGAAGAGAATAAAGCGAGAAAGATAGAGGCGTGTCTAGGTGGAAAAAGGAGACTGTCGGCCACTTTGGTAACGATCGAGCGTTACCGAAACCGCGACTGTATTATACTTGCATAAGGAGGCTTAGCAATTCAAATGCTGGCTATCGGCCGATGCAAATTGCGGCGTGCAGCCGAGCTTTATATGTATTAATGGGTCAGTGGCATCGCGCGGCGAGTGTACAGTGAACCTTGCCGGAGCGTTGCACTTTTGCCACGGCCGCGTCCCTCCACTCTGTCGGAGAATCGCCTTAAGCCCGGTTCACATGCCGCCGCGAAATTGCCTTTGTAAGAAAACATTGATGTATTCCGTGGAGCTAATTCGACGGCACGCTGCTGCAAACATTCTTTGTCTTCCTTAAGAAAAGAATAGAGGTAACAAAGAAGAAATATTACGTTATTAACACATTGTCACGCGAATTTTGCCTATGCTTTACCCGCGAAAAATCAAAATATATCTATACGATGTACAACAGTTCGAGTAGTTCATATTGCTAAGCATTTTTTAATCGATTAATCTTATCGTAATCATTCCGGAAGATTTAGTAACGTGGGTCATCGATGACCACCGGACAGTCAACGTGTCATCGATCTTTTTGTAAAGAGATGTAGAACGGTGAAAGTAGAAACAGGGAAATGATCAGTGACAAATTGATCATTGCGTTATACTAATTGTGTCGTAAAGAAATGTTTCTTCTATACCGTGGCGTTTAAAAGTGTACTTCTCGTACTTTGAATCGAAGCATTATAAACCTAGAAAAGCTTCTAATTTTATTTGTTTGCCATTAAACCGGTTATGCATGCGTTTATTGGTAATTTGACTTCTTAACCAGGTCGTTTACTTTCTAACAAAACAATGAGAACAAATAAAGAACTGGAAGTAACACGAACTGTTGATTCATAAAGGAATTAAATCGTCGAGCCACGCAGCCAGCGAGAAATATTTATTATACAACGGTCGTAAGATATTACAGAATGATTAAATCGGTTAAAAATTCCCAAGAAACCGTGTTGAATGGCGATTGCGAGAAGGGTTAGCGCTTGGAAGCTGGGACAAGGCCGAGGGTGCATCGTCCTGTGCACCGGAGGTCTTTGCACTAGAACCTCGGTCGTGCGATGCGCCGCGCCGGTACAGCGCGAGAAATCGTGCTGTAAACAACCGGCTATGTGGGCCAGACGATCTTTGAATGAGCGAACCAGCCACGGAC
Organism: Bombus terrestris; assembly: GCF_910591885.1. NCBI lineage: Eukaryota > Metazoa > Arthropoda > Insecta > Hymenoptera > Apidae > Bombus > Bombus terrestris. The sequence continues at coordinate 8,761,642 of NC_063279.1, read as the reverse complement.
GATCTTAAACATTCTAGAAATAACGCGATCGTAATGTCGCGTTAATGTCGCTTGCGTAACGTGTGACTCTCCGGAATTCTATAAATTTAATCGTAATTTAATAAACTACAGAGAAATTAAGATTACTCGGTAATAGAACAGCACACTATGTGTTTACATCTTTCTTCGCTATTACGTTCTTATTCCTAATTATGTTTTCCTACTATGAAATTCCCATATTATACATACAGAATCTAATAACATTAGTTTAATAGTATCACCTAAGCCTAATAGTAAATTCCATCAATCTTATAAAATAATCATTTGATTAAAGACATAATACACGATAAACGAGCCAATAAATACGAGTAATGGAATTTATTTCTGTATTAAAACTTCATAACGTTGTTTTAATGGTATCACCTGAGTCTAATAGCAATTTCTATTAATCTTGTAAAATAATCATCCCATTAAACGCATAACACATAGCAAACGTACCAATGAATACGAGTATTAGAATTTATTTCTGTATTAAAATTGAATAATCTGAATTTGATGGTAGGGTTCAATGGTGATTTCTACTAAGCTTGTCAAATAATCATTTAATCAAAGATTAAGCAGGCGATAAAAAAAGACAATAAATACAAGTCATAGAGTAATTTTACAAGACGCCGATGGGATTGCAAATGCATCCAGCCAGGATAAACTTTTATTGCATAAGCCATAGAACGTTGACTCGCTTTCGTCGGGATCCTCTTTTTGGCTGCATCTGCAGTCACTATGTCAAGCACGCAGAGAATGAAGATACAAACAGCTGCACATGCGAACCAGAGATCCTCGAATGACCGAGCAAACTACACAGTTTTCTTCTACCAGACGTTTTCTTTTTCGACGTTCAACGTTCTATACGCGCGAACTATCTCGTGAAACGTACGTACGTAGTAAGGTGGGATTATTTGAGTTACTTAAGCTTCAACATCGTAAAATTCAATCTGCAACTTTGCACAGAATAATCAAACCTGCATATTACGAGGCACCGGTTTCTAATATAATAGAAAGAGAAAATATCGCTGCAAGAGAAAATATCAAAAACAGGGGAATTATTTAAATAACCATATGCCAGGCTACATGAGTCAGCGAGGAAGTATTATAATATACGAACTAACACAGTAGATAAGAGAATAACTTAAAAAAAAGTTATGCTAATTACTATTTGGAATACTAACATTAATTGTAGAAATTATAGCTTCGTAGAAAAAAATGGCCATGGGCTGTCGCGATGTAAATTACCCGAAATATTTCACTTTTTGTTGCGCCTCTAATAATATGTCAAATAATCAGTTTTTAAATTCATCGCTTAAAAAATCGTTTACAAATTAGAAGAAGTTGGCAAATTACAACGCAGAAAATTACTTAGCTTCGCTCGAATATCCTTCTATCCCAAACAATCCAATGCTGCTTCCATAATTAATTATCGCAGTCAATTGACGAGCCCGGTATTACGTTTCGAGTAAGTATAACGAGAAATTTGAGAAAAAAAGAGAAAGAATGGAAGAAAACAAAGCGTAGTCAATAAGAAACATCGAAAGTCAAATGACCGCCGATGAAACGAACTTACTTTCACGAGCACATTTCATTTTAATTCTATAAATTTCACCGCGGCCTTTACGAGATTCGTATCGAGCAAAAGAGGCACCTATTACCATGCAAATTTAATTAGGCTATTTTTGAAGGAATATCCCGGGGACAAAGTAACTGGCCCTACTTATAATGTAAATTCTGCCGGTGTTTCGCTATATATTCTTCTCAGCCCTCGGAATGACTTCGTCGGAATTTTTTTCGCGATTTATCAGCGAAATATTATTCAGTTGATTAACCTGAGTCTTATTTCGAAGAGGATTTCTTTCGGGAAGAATTATTGGAAAAATATTCATCCTGCATGATTTGAAATATTCGAGAATTAAATTATATTTGAAAATACAAAATTACTATTGTGATTTTCGATAGAAAGTTGACGTGTAACTGTTCGATACACTGTTAAAGTCTGTCAATCGCAACGACTAAAGTATGGAAATTGGATCACGGAAGAGACGGCATGAAAAGCACACGAGAAAGTACATGGAGCGAAAACAACTTTTAATCCAACTTTTAATAGAAATTTTACAAAATTTCTAAACATTAGAAATTGCTCGTTTTAACCACCCTAGCAATCTTAATAAAAATTTCAAATGTTCAAGTACATTATCATACGATGATCAAAAGTCCATTACGTTTGAGAAGTTACACAAAGGGAAGCGAAAGAACAACAAGCAAAAAGACAGGCAAGAAGAGACCTGGCACAAGAAGAATTCTCGAACGAGCTCCTTTGAACGACAAAACAGCAGTCGACTCACGAAACGTCTCGTCACTGTTCTCCCAATTACGAAACGATTCGGTTACGGCTAATTTGCTCCGGAACAGGTCTTTGCACCGTGAACAGAAGCTTTTTATTTCCTGGGTCCTGAAGCCGGGAACTCACCAGAAAGCTAAACTAAGTTATTATACCAAGTTTAAAAGTATTTGCTTCGATATATACAGTCCGGAACAAATCCACGTGAACAGGTAGAAAGGTAGATATCGCCAAAGTTTCGTTAAACATTCTTCGTATAATATTTACTAAATAATCTACGAACCTTATGTTGACCACTATAGGATATATAATAAATCAAACTTAATTATAAAACGTTAATTAGTTTCAGTTAGTTAATTAGTTAGATTTCTCATCTTATACTTCGAATTTTAGAAAATATCGAGTAATATGATAAAACTACATTTTGAGTACTATAATAGCGTTTGTGTATTACACAATCTTCTTTTACTTATCATACTCTGGTACCTAATATCATTTGCGATTATTTCGGATATCATCGTTCGAAGATAAAGAGAAAAATTTACGTTGCCGGAAATTTTTGCACGCCATCGTATTTTCCATCGTGTCGGGCTGTATATAGGGAACCGTTTTCACCAAAACTATACTGTTAGATCAGCTTGATCGTGAACACGGTGCAAGATAAAACGCTTAGGATTGCGTGAAGTATAAATAACCACATGAAACTTGTACACTTTCGCGCAACTATCGAGGCAATAAATAAGTGGCGGCCCATAAATCTAAGTGTAAGGAGATCGCATCATTCGAAGCGTAAATAGTATTATTGGTTTACGATGCGAACTTGAAAGGCAGTACTGACCTCGCTTAGCAAGGAAACGTCGCAGGAAATTTACGGGCCACCGTGAAAGAATTCGTCCTTGCTGGCCCAGATCTTCACGCTCCACGGGCATGAATCTTACGTAACGCGCCTGCTAACGACCGGAAGCGACTGATAGGAACAAGCCGTTACAGTAATACTGGGGTAAGCGTGGTTTTTCGGTGAAACCTAAAGTCTTCCCAACCGATTCACCATTTTTTTTCCTCTAATCTACTAACGCGAAGATTTTTTTGGCATTTCTCGAAAGGAAATGTTGATTTATAGTTCGTAGTTACAGGTAAATGTACGCGATGCTTAGATGTACAATTTTAGGGTGATTATACAGGTTAGTGACCTTTCCCAATTTTCACTCTTTGGCTGTCTCTTCTCAGGAAATAATTTTTCTTTTAAATAAAAATACGTGTGTACGATAAATTTATCGAAACCGAATTCAAATCTAAGCTGACGTTTCTGAAGAATTTTATACATTGAAGGAACTCTGAGCTGAAAAATATTATATTTGTATTGATTTTTGCGGAAATTGGGAAACTTTCTTAATAAAATGATCGAAAGTATTGGTTTCTCGAACTCCTCCGATTTCTTCTACTTTAGTGATAAAATAGAGCTTTAAAAAGACAACTAGAATCAGATAATAAAAATTGGCGGAAGTCATCAAACTACTTAGGAAACTTTCTTCCTCGGAAAAAGATCCATGTATAACTAGAATTACATTGTTCAAGAAACAACTATAATTTTTAACGTTAACGTAACTGATTCACGTGCGTATATAATATACAACGAACACGAACATGCACAATGGCGATCAACCTCTCTCGCTTCACGATACTCGATTGCTACCTATCTTATTTTCTTTTTTTGCCATATGGATCCCAATAATAATAATAGCCGAATCTAGAACATCCTGAACCCTTGCAAGGATGAAGACCATTTTCTGTTCTCTAAGAAAGATTCTCGAATCGAAAATAAGCGAACGAAGGGAAAGGAGTTTATCCGTGTCGATCGGCGCCACCGTGAAAAGGGTTTCCGAATTTTCAGAATCTCGCCAGGTATCGAGATTCATACCTGAAAGCCCACCAGCTGAATTCTGATATTTCTCAACAAGCTTCTTCCACGCGTTTGTGTGTCTGCTTCGCTCGATCTCGACGGGATGAAATAACATATTCGTATTGTAAAGAATAGCGCGAGATTTGTGCTTCCTCTTTTTTTTTGGAGGAAAGGGGAAAATTCGAAAGGGGTGGGAAAAAGAACATAATGGCAGCCGATTCTGTCCCACGGACGGTTTTTCTGTCGATTAGCCGATCGAACATCATGAGAAATTCTGTGTGGCCTCGTTTCGTAGAATCCTCCGAATTGTGCCAGTCATTTGCCGAGAATACTGTGCTATTTGGTGTGAAGGTGGTTAGGCCGAACCTTCCGGTCTTATTTTTAGCAGCCATGTATGATGGATCTATTTCTGTTGATTTTCCAATTGTCATGCTGCTTGATGGCTAGAAGGGAACGTTTTAATACGCTTACATAACGAGAAGAGTGGAGCTTGTTGAAAAGGAATCTTGTTAAACCCAAAGATATAAACGTATAAAATCTGACAGGTTGAATAGTGAATTATGAGAAACAATATTTTTGAAATACACAAACGTGAGAGAAATATACGTATAACATTAAAATCATATAAAAAGAGAGACATTCATAACGGGAAATTTATCGATATATTCAATTTCCGTAAAACAAAAGATGTGGCTTTCATTTTCATTTTCTCGTATTACTTGAGAATTATGTAACTTTATTTATGTCGAAGAACGAGTGGATAAATTTATAATAGAAAAGTATATTGAAAAAATTAAAGGTACAAGTATAAGATCCAGATAATAAGATCCAGATCTTCACTCTTACAATACTTACTGTTACAATAGAAAACAATAGAAGAAGCTATGATAGCACGACCATATATTTATAGCAAAAGGTTACCAAAAAAGTTAACCTTATAGCTTTGGCTAAAGGCTACAGGGAACACAAATAGAAATCTGTTTATTAGTTTCTTTGCCCCTAGACCTTGCAACCCACAACACAATGTATATTCAAGGGAACAATAATATGCACCTCTCCTTATTTAGAATACTTTTGCGTAATAGCAGTGTTCAGGTCACGGATATACATAAATAAAAATGTAAAGTTTTTCTTGAAGTAATTACTTCAACAATTTAACTACAAGTTTACCGTAGTACCGGTCAGTATTGCAATTATTATTCGCATTACAATTATACAATTTAAATGTTAAATGGCAGAAAGTTATTTATTTACCAGAGGCAAATCTAATAATGAATAATATGTAGCATAAATGCAATACACCGGAAGAAACTGGTAATAGTATTTCGTCGAACCCAACTCAACCTAACTTAATGTAACAATTGCGAATATCTGCGGATTATCCTCTGTACCCTCGAAGCTAACCTACTGCGCATCGAATTTTTCCTCCATGCGGGTATAATTTACAATGCTCCTCTTTCCCGTGAATCTGCTCTGGCCATTTTAAATATTGAATTGGTTTGACGAAACCCTTTCGTAAGAGTCGTAAATTTGCCGACAATTTCGCAAGCAGCTTGCGACTTTCCACGAGTCGTGATTTACTGCGTCCGCATGTTGCTGTGTTATTGGGTTGTTCTAACTAGAACAAACTTCGCCGGATTGAGAAAATGACGACTAGCATCGAACGGTTCAACCCTTCTTTGTCAACTCAATTGTAAATTAGACAGTTGGACAATCTGTTTATTGCAGCCAGAATTGCATAAAAGGACAACCTTGCGACAAATGGACGCAAATTTAGCATAGAAAAATTGCAGTAGTATCAATTACACAACAGTTTCTTCAACTCTTTCCCTTTAACTCTTTTGATGTTTACAAGGAAGTTCGGAAGATCAGGTGCTGTTTGTACTGGTAAATGGGCAAAGTTCGGTGGGAAACAATCAACGGAAACAGGACAAGACGGGTAGTTGACTTTCTTAATGGTTTGTTGGAGTGGTCAAGGTCGGCATTGCCAAACAGAATCGTTTCTTTGTTAATTCCCAGAAGGGCAAAGAACCTTTAAACGTCGAAACTTTAAAACGTCCCCCGTGACCAAACATTTTTACGATAAGAAACAAATTTTGTCCGTGCTCAAGTGCTCTAAGCTCGTTTTCCACCCTCGAATTATAGGGTGACGAGATAAAAATAAATTACGAATATGTATCTTATCCTCGGAGTATTATCGAATTTTGACGACAGTTAAAAGAGAAAAAAAAAACGGTACAATATCGGAAAGCTTCAATCTGTTTCTGTTTCTTTAATTATCTGTGAACTTGATTTTCCATGTTTTAATACTAACATTACCTACGACTGAATTATATAACTTACCAAAGGAAAGGAAAAATACGTAATTATAAAACTGAAACATAAAACCTAGGAAAGAAAAGGAAGTAGTATACAATATAAAAAAAGAAACGAACAATTGTCGATATTGGAAAACCATAAAAGTGCAACGTAGAATTTACAGAATTCTGAAATCAACGGGATTATTTTATATCAACTATTATCCAAAATTGTTCTTCGGTTCTTTCTTCGTGAGTCAAATAACTGACATTGAGTAGAATACTGGTACAATTACCGACGTAACAGGTTTGTCGAAGTTAGAGTGAGTGAAACTCGTTCGCGAACTAAGTTATTTCGTAGCAAATACCACGTTGGATTGGCAGAAACGTGACTCGATGCTGCAAATGTCATTTCAACCACTTTCTCTGAGCTTTCCATCTCGTCTCGATTGCAACTGATAATTGGTTCGATCTCATTAAGCAGCGCAACTAGATTTTTTGCTGCTGTTTGATACATGATAACGCATGAATTAGCTTCGATCTATAACCGCAGAACTTTGTTAAATATCAGCTTCCTTAATCGACATGCAGCATTTCCTTAATTACACAAGCACAACTGATAATCAGTTGCAAAGTAGTTACTAGTTTAGATTTCAGAAAAATTCTCAGGCTTTTACAGTGTATAATTTCCTCGTTTAATATCAGAGCTACCGACGACTGTGATCATAAAACTTTTGCTACAGAAATTATAATGTAAGCAAAATATAGAAGAAACAAGTGGTATAGGAAAATTCTGTCGAATTCTACTCTACATAAATACATGTCATAAAACATAAATGTATAAATTTAGGAATCTAGAAAATCTAGATCTAGAAAGTAGCATATGGTATTAAATTAAATATTATAAGGTGTCCATCAAACGTTCAACCGAAATGTTTAAGCAAAATAAAAACCAAAATAGAAAAATCATTTGACTTTTATTACACGTAAATATATGACACAAAATATCAATATAAAAATTGAAAAATCTACACACGATACCTATCCGTCAAATCTTCCCTATCTGTATGTTGAAAAAGAAGAGATAACGAACGGAATAAAATACAAGGTAAAAGGACATTATATAAAATCTAAAAAAAAGAAAAAAAACACAAAGTCCAAACATCATCGAAAATCGGGAGGCAAATAGATTTGCAAGTGTGCGCCTCTGGACCGAGCATTCCGCGAAGAAAGTGAAACGGAAATGCGGCACAGCCGACATTGGTGTGCGCAAACACGAGGGAGCAAAAGAGCGTAAGCTCGTGGCCGGAGTAAGAAGAGCGAAGCAATAGAAGAAGAAGAGTTCGTTTACCCGCGGTTATCGCAACAGGACTCTTTGCAGCCGTAATCGCTACTCTTGTCTCGCGGGCGATACTTTTTGCCCACCTCCAAGCCAACCGACGTACTCGCGAGCCTCGATAACGGCCGAACCATGACGTTCCAGCCGTGAACCGAAGACAATTCCAACTACCTAAAATGAATCATCCGATGGAATCCTTCGATTTACAGCGAGAACTTCGAATCGCTTCCAAAAACGCATCCCCCACGTTGGATCGTAAAGTCTCGAATCCTGGCGAGGATTCCTGGCGCTCTATGAGAGCTTGGCTAGGGTGGAAAAAGAGTAACGGCCGGTCTGCTAGCATAGGATATAGTGGAATGGAGTAAAACGACCGAGAGAACAAAAGGATGGACGAAACAGGCGGGCAGAAAGAGATTCATAGAAAAAGTGTGGAAGAAAGAGGGTGGCAGAAGAAAGAGTGCAGTAGGGAAGAAAGAGAGGAGGAAGGAGAAAGGAGGCCACGGGGGAAGGTGGGACGTCCGAGACCCAATAGAAGACCAAAGAGAAGAAAACGCAACGCGGGGAAGAGAGCGGTGATGGAGAAAAAGAAAGCGAAACGGCGCACGGAGCGAGAGGAGAAGGTTAGGAGGAGAGAAGTGCCGAGGAAAGAGAGGGTGGAACACGAAGAAATCGACGGAGAAGAGGCCAAGTAACGGAGAGGATACTAGCGGACGACAGAGAAAAGACTAGAGGGTCCGTGACCGAGCAGGATCAATGCACGCCATGGACCTTGAGAGTTCCTCCGCCTCTCAGCCTCCTCCTCCATGTTATCCATCGGGATATCCCCCTCCGTGAATCTTGCGCAGCCCTTGCAGCAAAAGTAAGTAAGTACGATGGAACGTCGTCGTCGTCTTCGTCGTCGTTGTCGTCGTTGTCGTCGTCGTCGTCGTCGTCGTCGTCGGTGGAACGCGAGGAAGAGAAGGAAGAGGAGGAAGAGGAGGAAGACCGTGACGAACGAGAAACATAGGGATGGCGATGGCGGGGGGAACGGGAGAAAGGTGCAGATTGCATCGCGCACCAGTATTGCCGGGAACACGGACGACACATAACCTCACTAACACACTTGTGGCCGACTGATATGCAGGCCGATGCACCGTGGTGGCCCCACTCGGGCCAATGCTCCTCTCTCTCGTCGGATCGGTTAAACCCCCTCTTTCAGCTCGACCATCGGATACTCTTCATCCCTGAAACAACGGCTAACCCGAATCTGGAACGATCCTTAAGTGATCTTGATCGATCGATCTAACGAATCATCGTTCAGGTTCAGAACAATTTGTCGGATTTATTTATAGACTGGTGTTTTTAACAGAATCTAATGGAATTTGGCGAGAGAATTTCGAACGAACGAAGGTAATAGAATTCTTCCGAGCTTCGAATAAAATTCTTCGAATCGTTGTTACCCACCGTGATACCGAAATAGAAACCGAAAATAGAGAAACTGAAACGTCGAACGAGGTTGTTTGCGAATCGATGATGCAAACTTCCGTCCACGGGAGCGTCGAAAGTTATGGGGCAGCTGCGATCGCAACAGGTCAACCCTTTCGAGCAGCTTTAGTCGAGCGCACCTCCCCAGCCTTCTACAGCTGGTATTTACGTAAAATTCAGCAAGAATGACCGAATACGCCTGATGATCGACAGCTGCGTCCAAGATCGGCCGAAATAGCATGCACGTTTATGGGCAAAGAAATATTTGCATCTGGTTGACGCAGGAAACGTCGCATCAAGTTGACGATATACCCTTTAAATCCATTCCTTTCATAGCTCTAACCAACTCTATTCACATATTTTCCAAAAACTTTCGAAACTCGATTGATCTATAGACGAAAACGATAATTGTGAACGTTGGTTCAGAATTTCTGCCATTTTACGCAACACGAGTGGACAGATGCGGATTACCAATCGCCCTTTGTCGAACTGCGAAGCTTTCAGAAAAACCCTTTTATGTAACTTTCGGCCCTGGAAAGGGGAAGCCTGCAAACGTTGCGCGATGCATCACCGTACGAATGAAAGGGCTTCGATTTTCAATCTTTTGGGGAAAAATGGTCAATGGCGATGCGTTACCGAATGGTTGTGTGCTTTTGATTAAAGATCTTTTGATTAATTCAAACCAACTAATCAACCGACTGGAATTAACTTTTATATTACGTGAAATCACTTTTTGAGACGCCAGCTCATTTCGGAATGTTTATTAGAAATAAAATAGGAGCGTAACATTGGCTAGAAAATATACTAATACATACTAGAAGATATATTTTCAGCGGTTATGATCTCGATCCTTAAAACGATTATGTAAAATCTCCGAAACAGTTGCTGTGAGAAACCAAAACTTTTGTTACAATCCCAACATCAATTCCTACGTCACTTTTACCCTATTTCTTTGCTTTTGCATCAGTTTCCAAATGATTCTAAAATCCATCCCTACAACAACGCCCTCTTTTACAACGATAGGAAATCTAACTCGCTAAAAGCAATCCATCGTCCATCTATCTTCTATCATTCCTTTTCATGGCAAAGCTACTAAATCATGATGAATGATAACATACTTAAACTCTGCATTCGAAGCTTTAATTATACAAGAAAAAAGAAGCAATAGAAGATCGCAGCAGAACATCTTATTTTACAAATTTCTACAGGATTCTACAAGAAAATCTGATCCGTACATACTTTTAAATATTCATCGCTACGACCAATCATTCCACGATCCGTAACCATCTCGAATCTCGAAGAATTCGACGCACGCACGTGCGTGCCCGATGGCAGGTGCAACTACGAGCCAGCACCAGTACCAGCACGCGTGTCGATCGAAAAAGGCCGCGAGGAGGAGAGGGCGTGTTCGAATCAAAATTCGATCCTTCGCGTAACCTTCTGGCCGGTTGTTGCGCGGCTCGTTTTCCCTTTCCAACCGGTGGATCCCCCTTTCCGCTTCTTTTCCGGCCGCGCGTCACAATGAGAAGCGCGCGTGACGAGATGCGGCGAACAGCTGCGTCCAGACACGCGTACCACTTCGGTATTATGCAACTTGCAGAGAACACCCCTTATTATGCCACGAGCAAGGCCCACGGAAGCTACCAAGGTCTCGTGTTTCGCGGGGGTGCGGCGCGTGCAACGTGTAACGCGATGCAGCAGGATTACGACTTCCGCGTGTCGATCATGATTTCGATAGATGCTCGTTTCAGCGTAGGGGAGAATATTATCGAAATTGGTAACACTTATGGTTATGGAATTTTACGTAAAACCTAAAGATGAACGAATGCATGGAACGGTTAGATCGCGATGATTTCTGTGTAAAACTTACAGATGTAAAGAGTGCATAGAATCGAAAAGATGGAACTTGTGCGCAGATTTGTTTTATTACACTTTAGGTACTTTGTGCAGTTCTTATATAAAACTTTACACAATATATAAACGTCTGCACACAAGTCATATTCTTTTAATGGTGTAAAATATAAATTTACTTAGGAATCCGTAAACTACTTATGGTATTGTATGTCAAACGTAAAAACTTTTAAATGATTTCTAGAAGAAAGTCTGTGAACAATAGCAGGCCATAGTTCGTGGTTATTCAGAGAAGGTCGTCGGAAAAGATTCGTAAGGAAAATTGTAGGATTGTTTCGTCTTAATATGCGAACAGAAGAAAAATTGCTTTCGAAGAAATCCAACATTGAAATTTGTTAAAATATTGTTAAGTAATGAAAACACGGGACTTGACAAAATATCAGCGAATGAATATAAATTAATAGTTCTACTGTCTATATTTACATTATTATAAATATATGTATATTGTACTGAGACATTTAGTGTGCTGTAATTTCGAATAGAATAATTACTCGATGTATTAATTTATTGTTTAATTCCTGTTCAACAACGAGATCAAATGTTCCACTCTATACAAAACCGAACAAGGTGATGCTGTTTCGTGAGATTCTCCATACATCACGGAAAAGGGTACCTAAAGGTATAAATATATATTTGTCCGTCCATTTCCTAAAATGCATCTGCATACCTCAATGCAAACAACCCTTTCGGATCAGTTCTCACGGTGTTCGTTTCAAAAATCATTCCATCCTTCACAGGTTTAAAAGGGATTCTTTTCAAACGTGAATAGTCCCATTTGGCAAATTTCTACAACGTGTGACTATCTTGTGTACAAGCAACATTAAACTGTTCCATTTTCTTCCTTTGTTTTTTTAAATCCGAAGAAAAATTTAATCGAATCAATGAAAAGCAAAGAAAAGAAGACTATCGATGTAGGATAAAGAACAAAAATTAATTCGCGTGGCAAACATTCACGAAAATAAATGAACAAGAAATAGCACACTTATTGAATCCGCCGATACATCTGGAAGATCAAAGGAAACGTAAAACGTGACACACGTCGTAACACGAAACCCCTTCACACAAGAGATGCTTTTGCGTAACGGATGTAACATCTCGACACGTGGCTGCTTTACTGTCCGGACAATGGCTACCGGAAGTTGGAAGAAATTCGTCAATAGCAGGAAGATATTAGGGCCTTTTAAACAACTTGTTATCTGTGAGACCATTCCTAATATAAGACGAAGTCTAATATCATGATGAAAATGAAAAAAGAAGAAGTTAAATAATAGGGAAGGCTACACCTCGTAAGATTAAGACAAAAATTTGCTTAAAATGATGTAGAAGTTATTAACAGATTATTTGAAAATTGAATAGGGATATAATATTCTAATGATACTAAACGATAGATCTATTTTTATAGAAAATCTAAAGGAAGATTTAAAGGGCGGATTTCTCTTTTCCAAAACTTCTGTCGACACCTAGCGGCGACGAAGGGCCACGAAGATTCAGGACCCAGTTTGGGCCCGTCATGAAAGAGCCATCTGTGTTGTATCCTCGGAATCTCGGAAATTCAGAAAAATCGGCCGGCAAAATTTTGAAAATTTCCGATGTATTCTACGCATCGATCGAGGAATGCTTTTACTTATCTTCTGTCAGATATATCTATCGTAAGATGTTACAGAAAAACTCGTAGAATATAAATTACTAAAAAGTAGAAAGGAGTTCTCGGACTTCTTGGACTGAGATTCTGAAAATTTCTTTTTAATTCTACTTAACTCGTATTATAATTACACGTGGAAAAAAATGTCGTTACGTACCGTAGAATGAAGAGGTAATGGCGCGCTAATGGGAAGACTCTATTAGAATCGAACTGAATGACTCACCGTAAATTACAGGCATCCGTTTCTCATTCACGAGCTCGTACGCTATTCATGCAACCTTAGTCATCGGCATTTATCTCGAGGAGAGTATCAAACACCCACGATGTTCGCGCGCGTATCGTTGCTTAATGAGCCTCGGTTAAATTATCACCTCGTCCTGATTAATCTTTCTCGCTCGACTCGGCCATGAAACACGTCTAACAGGTGCCAATGTTCTACCCACGTTAATTCATCATATGAAATTATTTCATCAAGCTATAATTATATTTGTTCGCTTTTTAATAAATTACTTCATATAATTATCTTTTTCGAATTATTATTAATTACTATAATATATTATATTAATTACCATATTATGCTATGTGAGAATATTAACGATTGATAACACTTCCAATGTACTGGAGTAGATTCTATTTTTTGAAGAGATTTCTATAATTCGTTCTCTGCGCTGACATAAACGCAGATGGTAATAGTGACTCATTATGTGTAGAAATGTTAATACTCGATGAGATATATTGGTTTCATATAACGTTAAATCAATGTTTAGTTACCTGCTACTCTAGTTCCAGTTAAAGACATTCTGAGACACCTGTAGTTGATATTCATCGCAAACAGAACTAGTTACAGTTACGTGATTCTTCTAACAGCTTGAAGGTAAAAATTAAAAGAAATATTATCACTGGCGATATGCAAGGTATCAACATCATGTCAATAATAGAATTACTCCGTATTCCAGATATTCTGTTTGGGCAATTGTTAAAAATATGCACGCGCTTTTAACAAACTCAACGTTCAATCGCTATCATTATAAACCACAAACTCGTGTCCCATAGAAGCCTTTCCCGACCCAAAGAAAAGTAAAATTTACGCTCGAACTCACCTAGTCACCCAATCACCCCATAATCGCGTCGGATCGACCCTCGTTGTCGATCACACTAAATGACCCGGATCTCGTTCGCTTTACCCGGTACCGCTATCCTCTTTTATTAACGCCCTCGCACCGCCCTTAAATAATTTCGTCCAATTTTCCCCCTTACTTGCTTTGATTGTGGAAACAACCACCTAAATCAATATCTAAAGAACCATTAAAACGTCCACGGAAACGAACATTTAACTCATTCGACCTACTAAATCTTTCCTCACGGAAACCTTATTTTATCGTTGAGGGTAAAAAAATCTCTATTTAGGCCCAATACGTCTTTGTTTATCTCCACGAGAATACACATTCGTTCTAAAAATCTACAACAATATACCGATAACATAAATCTCGGCAGATGAGTCAGACGCCTCTTCCATATAGCAACCTATATCGCGTGACTCGATGTCTGGGTCACCGGACTGCAGCATACTATCTGTCCCTTAACATCTTCGATAGTCGATAGTCGTCAAACGCATCCCGTTACCGAGCGTCGACTAAATGCAACATCGTCAATCTGTTTACAGCATACTGTCATCTCTTGACTATTTACGTCATCCTATGTGATCGTTTTGAGCACTTCGTCATAAGTAGCCTGTCACCCCTTGTCCAATTTCTCGGTTGAACTGATTATCATTGGATTGCGATCGGTTAAAATAAAACCGAATCCATACCTTTTCTCTCTGTACGATCATTGTGGATGATCCGTCCAAGGTACAGATTGACTCTGCTTTGAATGAAACGCGGATGAAAACAATATTCTTCGATGGATCATTCGATGGTCATCCAAAGTGAAAGGGTGTAAATTCAGTTCAAGTATTCGCGATTGCCGCCAAATGACACTACGCGGCGGACGAGCGCCGCACCGAAAAGGTTAAAAAATCCCAAGTTCACCGAACGAAAACAGGGTCAGTGGCTGAAAATCTCTCAACAAAGCGATGCCACGTTAACAGCCCCAAAAAGGTAACAGTATCTTATGCCCTCTGTCGGTGCATGCACACAGCGCACAAGTATAATAAAAGTAGAGAATCGTACGGTGCATTGCACCCCGTGTCAGACACGGCAGACTGGTGGGGGTGGCAAGGGGAGTGCGGCAGAGGGTGTTGGATCGATTCCGGGCGTTGGCGCCGAGGTCACCGGCTCGCCTTGCTCGGAGTAATGACCCTCACCCAGTGCAGTGCAATGGCATCGTCGTCACCCCTTTCCCTCCCCCTCCTCCGCCCCTCTTTCTCTTCGCTACTCTGACGGTCGTTTTCCCGCCGACGTCGAAGAAGGGGTGGAAAAGACTTTGTGTTCGAGGGGTCGCGGCTCAAGGGGTTAGAGGGTGTCTCGGCGTAGCATATCGGTCTCTCAGGAAGGCATAAACCACCTCGCTAGAGGGTGCAACGGGGGGAAGAAGAGAAAACGGGAAAGAGGGCTACCGTAAAATCCTTCTTTCTCCTCTTCCTCTGGTTTTCTTCCGATTCGCGCAATGAAAAGGGAACCACTCTCTCTTTCTCTCTCTGTTTCTCTCTCCTCATCCCCTCCAATGATCGCGCGGCGACATCGGTGCTGATGAACCCTGGCATCCATCCACTTGTCGGGACCTTAAACTTCGGGGGAGGTCAATGATCGATGTCGCGGCGACGACGTTCGACAACCGCTCCCACCTTGACTCTCGTCGGCCGATTGGCGGTGAATTATTCACCGCCGCGATATATACCGGCCCATCGCACCTGCCGCGAGTGCTAATTTCGCGACGATCGCGTGATGGGGACAGTATTGTTTATCAGAGGGATCGCACGGTATATGAGGAAATCATAGCGCTGTGACTCAACCTTCTGATAGTTCAAATGTAGTCACGTGTTTCAATTATTAAACGTTGATCATTCGTTAAGTTTGGTAATTAATTAAGTTGTGACTGCATTGCAAATGTTTATGCATCCATAGAAAATCTTTTAGATTGCACGATTGCACAGAAAATGCAAAAACATATAAAATATCGAAAATACAGTACTCCCTGTGATATTCAGTAAATGAAACAAGTGTCTACCTACGTTTTAGTTTTTAAATTATATGCATAAATACAATATATGAATTTGCATAGATATCCGTAGTTTGGATACGACCAGGTTGTAAATATAATTTGTTTGATAAGCGCGCAACGCTGTTTTATGTAAGCTGGAAATGAGTTGATTTATACCAATACGATTTTCTACCCCCTCCTCCTACTCGCTATTCACAATTTTTCAACGCTTTTAAGGGCGCGCTGTTTGTGACGTGAAGCAGATTGCTTTAAATTATGCAACCGTAATGAGAAGTAGGGGTAAGGGGAATTTAGTGAAGATGTATTTATGGTGGGATTTTGTGCTATGTAAAGTAATTAGGTTAAGGAAAGAAGGATAGGCGAAGAATGGACCCAGAATGGATCGAAGATAATGATAATATATGGGATATTTAAGCGAAAAATACATGTATTTATACAGTCAGTATAAGAAGAATAGAGTAATTATCCTCAGTATAAGGCGGAAGTAGGTTATATCGTGGATCAAAATTGTCATGAAAGTTAAGTTTATATATCGTAAAGCATTGAACAAGTGTATTTACATATATATATTCTTATTCTTATTATACATAATCGATAATTCCTAATTATTCGAACGACTAGTCGATGGACATTTCCTGAATAACTGATAAGAACTGCGATAATTTCTAATCAATATAGTAGCCAAAACAGTGTTCCTTGACCCAATAAAGAATCGTATATACTACCAATAGCAAGGGACCGTTATTTAGCTTGTTAAAAAATGATAGGCTGAAAATAATATAATTAGAAAGAAATAAAAAAAAAGGAACGAAGAATAACTATAAACGGTCGCGTATGTACTAAACCACGTTTAACCAAAACGATTCAATTTTTCTACCATATTAACTCAACAAACCCCAATCTCGTAAACTTCCATCTAACTGATCCCCGCTTCAACGGCCACTAGCACGGCAATTCCAGACCCTATTTCCCACCTTCTCAATCAAATCATCCTAAAACATCACACGTACCCTTGAACGTCTGTCGTTTATTTAATCCGTATAATTTACCAACAGAACGAAAAGTGCACGGCCAGATGATCAATCGAAGGCAAGAAGCAAGGCCGAAGGAAGGAGGAAGTTAAGAGGGTGGTGGCGTGTAAGTTCCGAGAAAAGAGGAATCGTGCCTCCCTCTGGGGATGACGAACCGCAATGTCGACGTGACGCGAAGGTGAAGCGGGTTGCGGCGCGACAGGAGCGTACCAGCAGCGGTAGCAAGCGAGCAAGGGGACTAGGTCATTCCCCCTTGCCTTGCACTGCCGAGCGAACAGGGGTCATTGCGAGACACTGAACTCTTCGTATGGTCACCCTTTCCACTGGCGTCGGTTTGCAAGCGCGCGCGCCTCTATTCGAGCGGGTGGAGCTGGCGGAATCGCGGTACGCCGACCCGACGCGTTTTCCGTCAGCAACGCTTCGTTTCTGCGCTTGTACAACCGAGAATAATGTCTTTTACGTTTAGCGACGTTACAGCGCCCAAATTGATAGGTTCCTCCGCTGTAGAGTCTCGTTTATTTTCTTTTGTTAATTTTTCTATTTTGTTATTATTTTTTCGTTATATAGATTTTAACATCGCATCAACTGCACCTGTGTGATTATTAACGACGACAATGTGCGCAGAGAGAGATTTACTAGTTAGATTTTGCTGAATAACGATGTGTCTTTCAGAAAGGAGAAAACGCTTGGAACGTTAGGTAATACTTTGCGGACCACGGTACTTTCGAACTCTCGTTCCTGTCGGTCCACGCTGATTTTCTCAGTCATTGTCATCGAGTCGGTGTAGTTTTCCACTAGTTCAATATTTTACCAGCAAACTAATACAATAACACATTTGCATATATACTATATTATCGTATACGAAATACGACGTCGAGTGAGATTAGTGAGGTTTCTCTGTAATAGAGAGTAGGGCGAAGAAAGTTGCAGACAAATGGCAAGAAGTAGATATCGATACATCCGAGGTCTTTTCAAGAAATTCTTTCTTCTAGTTTCTTTCCGATGGGATGATACACTTCGATAAAAATAAATACAAGCAGTTTGGCAATAGATGGATTCTGATTGATAATCTTGATCTAAGATAAGAATTTTTGTAGTACAGTATAGGGTGAAATACTAGTATTGAATGAGAATTGAGGATTTTTGTAATACAGTATGGAATGATTTACCCAATTTTCTTCAAGAAATTTTGTTTTTTTATTTCCTTCGATGCGATTTCACTTGAACAAGTACAAGGTATATGGTAGTAGATTAATTCTCGTTGAATAATTAAATGAAACATGGCATGGTAATTTTTGTAGGAGGCCATTGGTAAAATTAATAAGAAATCGATCGTTGTATCTACATATGAATTTCTTTCGAAAAGCTGTCTTATTAATTAAATATCTACAGGTCGATCCAGTGATTAGATATAATTGAAGTTTACACGAGTAATGTTAAGTATTTCGATGAGAAGCAAAATATTAAATTTCATGTTAATGACAGATCTGAAATTAAAAATTTAAACGACACAACGAACACACGTAGAAAAAAATTTCATAGAAAATGTACCGTCCACACGATTCCAAAAATTGGCATACAAAATATACCGTCCACACGATTCCAAAAATTGGCAAGTATTGCGACTTTTCAAAATAAATCCGCAATATTGCAGGATACGTAAATTACGTCTACACCTATATTTGTATCTGCTCTTGAATAAAAGAAAAGAAAAAAGCAGCCAGGAAAATGCACTTTCGGTTTCTTTTCGGAGAATTTCAAATTTGTCCAAATTTACGGCCGTCTATCCTTCGTCCGAGGACAGATTAAAATCAGCCTGTCTATTTCTATAATTCTTCGAATTCGATATCGAAATAAAGTATTTTTAAATGTCACAAAATTTGAAAAAATTTCTTCGTGGAATTACAACGAAAATACGAACAGAGAAAAATTAAAACGGACGAGTCGTTCGATGAAATGAAACTACATAAAAGCGAAGCTTCCTATCATTTGGCCTTGACTGATAACAACTTACTATACGCCTCGAATTCTTCTGTCTCGACTGTTGATTATAGTTCCTCAGATGCCTGTTCCCCTAAGCTTTTTCTCGCTTCGTTATTTTATGCACTAATCTTTTCTCTTTTTTAATGCAGTCGCATTCAAAGCGAAGAAATAAGGCAAGAAACTGTCTGGGATTCTAAAATAAATGAAAAGAATTAGAAGTAATCTGCAATTTATCTGTTCATCTTCGTTCTGCATAACTTTTTCATACGTAAATACAATCATATTATATATTTATTAAATTATATAATATATTCCATTATAAGTAGTAAAGATCTGCAATCAGATACTTGTTGTTCGTTGTTTATGCATAATACGCTAATGATAAACGGTTGATAAATTAAAAATGATAACACGATTGCAAAATTTATTTTTGATAGAATATCTGGTATGAGAGCTTAATGATACTACGATTACGTCTTTTCGAGATCGTGCAACATTACACAACCTGCCTTCATCTTTTATGGTAAACAAGAGTTTATTTTATTTAATTTCTTAAGAATTCTACAGAGATTATATCCATGAATTTCCATATAAAAAATGTAATTCCATGTGCTGTCAATTTTTTACATAAATTCACGGAAAGGAAAACATAGGGGGGCGGGGGAAAAAAAGCTTCAGAAGTTTTTATCGCGCCTGCTGCAGTTCAAGCACCACGTGACTCAAGCACTAAAAACTTTACGTTTTTTAAAACCTTGTTTTCAACATGATCCCGCTTTGGAAAAGACATCGCCCCTTACCTTGAACTTTCGCCTATAAAACTTCAAAGAAATAGTTCCACTTAAAAAATTGTCATAAAAAAGAGGAATAAAATTTACAAGATACGCTCTGTGTCATATTTCGATACCACGAATCTTCGATTTTGTATATTACCGTATAACAACTGTATCTTTAACCGTATATATATAGCCGTCTCAGTATATTTACAATTTTATATCACAAACAAACAGAAACTAAAAAAAGCTATACAGTCATCGTGACATAAAAGAATAGAAATTTAAACTTCTCTTATATACTTTTGGGTTATAGTTCAGCGCATGTTAAGATTACAAAGGAAATAACGACTTCCTTAAATAAATAAATATTTTAAGATACAACGCTATTTTATAGTATTGCAATTGTAATTAATTATATCTGAAAATGATATTTATAATTATCATGATATACTAATTCCTCGTAAACACTTACGAGAAAATTTATTTCGTTTAAAAGAGTGCTCCAAAGTTTTGAACGGGGATGTACATCTAAATAAAATCTTCTATAAACAACGGTCGTTTTCTTCTTTCTCTTCTGATTAAGAGGGATAGATTAGAACAACGAAAGAACGAGAGGAGGTTGTTTTGAAAATGTAGTCTCGGATCCGCTTTAAATTGGGCCATGGAATCAAGAGCGGTGCAACAGAGGCAGGGTCAAGGCGGTGCACTTCGCCGATGCACTCTCTCGAGGAGCATTGCTCTCGCCACCATTCTATCGCTTTCATTGAACGAACAATGCCGTCACGATTGACGCATTCAGACGTTCCGACGAGACGGGCCGAAGTGGTCGGCCCGTTTCAAGAAACAATAATTATACGATGGATTTACGTCGCACTTGAAATATCCGGTGCTGACAAGCCCGAAATCAAGAGATCTCTGTCGCTACACGACCGTCACCTACCAAAGAAAGACTCGATGAAACTCGTTTACCAACTAATTGTACAGTATAATGCTTGATCTTTGATCTATCGTTCGCAATTAAGTTAATTCTATATTTAGGGAATGTTATGAATTTAATTTTCCAACTCGTATTATCGTTTAACATGAAATTTGTTAACGAGATTTTTCTGCTGATATAATTGCAGCGTATTCCGCATAGTATTTTGGCTGGAGGGGGGGGGGGGGGAATAGGAAGATGTGATTATTTTATTTCGAAAGACAAATTATATTTTTGTAAAAAAGGAACATTATTTATTGGAGGGATTATGAATTTCAAATGTTTCTTTCTTACACGTATGACATGTGAATTTTTAAATATTCGTAATAAAACTTGCTAAATTTCGCGATATTTTCGCATGTCTGTTACAGCGATTTGTAACGATGCCTGTTTGGAACGAATTACAATATAGGTAGGAGAATGTCAGATTCCGGCAGTTTGTTAAAAACGTGAAAAACAAGATTCAATAAATAAAAATACATAAAACAACGCACTTAAATTTACATTAAAATAGGTGTTATACTGGCGTTTCGATTAAAAAGCCACAAATTTGTTTCGATTTTTCCCTCGAAACGAAATAGTACCTAAACATATATATATTATTAAATTTTTTAAGATCGATATTCTGCATAATTACAGTAACGAAATTTAATTTTACCAGTACTTTCACCTTGAAGAATTTTCATCTAAATATTACTCGTATAATCGTAAAT
Organism: Bombus terrestris; assembly: GCF_910591885.1. NCBI lineage: Eukaryota > Metazoa > Arthropoda > Insecta > Hymenoptera > Apidae > Bombus > Bombus terrestris. The sequence continues at coordinate 8,740,083 of NC_063279.1, read as the reverse complement.
AGAAACGCAATTAACCTTACGAAAAAATATTCAGAAAAATTCCTTGAAATTCCTGAATAACGTTAACCGCAGACTGCGTCATTTGTTCGATGCGAAGAAGGACTTTTTTACTTCATACATTGTATGAAACCCTATTAAAAATACTAAAAGACACTCGATTCCTTGAAACTCCTCAATAACATTAACCACAGTCTGCATCGTCTGGTGAACGAGAAAAAAGCTTTTTTCTCGATTTCCGAAGTCCCGCAATCCCATTCACCGAGCGGCAATTAAGATCGAGTTAAGACTCAAAGAGACGGCCAAGCTGGCTGAAGGGGTGAAAAATCTTTCATTCCGACGAATGCGTTTCCACCACCGTACCGTGGAGGAGCCCTGTCGCTTCCCTTTCCCTTTCTCGTCACTAAAAGAAGAGAAGAGAAGAGAGCCAGACAGACACGCGTCGGCACGAGAAAAGAAGAGATGTCGAGGGCGACGTATAAAGAATGGAAGAGGACAGAGAAAAAGGGCAGACAATAATGGTGGAGGATGAAAGGGAGGCCAAACGCTCGTACGTGAAGTCGCGTTCGCTTAAGCGTGTTCGTGCGTACAGGGTGTCTCGGCGCGGCGTGTCGCTTGAAACGGAGCAGAACTAGTCAGACAATGGGCTCAGGGGAAATGAAAGAAGGACATTTAAAGTCACTAATTACTTCGAGAAATACCGATTCACTGACGCACAATCGGAGGCCAGGAATTTCGAACGAGTTCTCTCGAATCGTGTAAAAATTTGATAGATTTTGTATCTCTTGCTTGTTGGTTAGGAAATTATAAATTTTCAATTAAAATTATTTGACAAATTTAGCAACTTAGGGTTGTAAATATCATGGATTTTCTAATTTTTTGACTAGAAAATGGAAACTTATTATTTGACTATTATACGACGAATGGATTAATTTCTGCGCGTTTATGCAAAATTTAAGAATACAAATCCAAGGTATGCAAAAGTATACAAATCCAAAAGTATGCAAATCCATACTTTTAAAAGGATAAATAAATAAATGCAAGTTAAACAAAGATTTGTGTCATCTACTAAATATTATAACGAGTACTCTTTGGCTTGATACGTATCCTGAAGATATTGTCACATTCATAAAAATATAGGAAATATCCAAATGCAAGCACTCATTGCGATACCTAGCAGATGAAACAAATCTCGTACTTAGATTCTTCATAGAGTTATGAATATACATAATAATTATCTGCGTTCTATTAACGGCTCTGATAGGATTTATATGTGTGTGTAATGTGATACGTGTGTTCAATCTATGAGAATATAAGTACAAATAGATAATAAAATATTGAATTTTTCTTTGAAAAATGAATCAACATTTACGTACCTATCTATTTATAAACTATTTGTGATAAAAAAGATGAAGATATTAGAAGAAGCTTACAACCAAATGATATGATTGAATAATTAATACTAATTACAGCAGCAAAATATAGGAGATATATGCATCTGCGTTCTGACATGAGACGAAGAAGGAAACAACGTATAAATTACAAGAGACGAATAACGATCCGACAAACTAGCTGTCTGGTCGAGAAAGATCGTCGAGATACACGCCACGCAACAAGTAATTAGCCCGATGCATTCTACCCTTGAACCTGAAGCCTTCAACATCGACGTGCTCCCATATTATCGCCTATCCGCCGCGACTTTGCCATATTTTTTTCTAGCTCGGATCATTCTGTAAATTACCGTGTGTGGGACAGCTATTCGACCGGTGAAAAAAAATGACCTAGCGGGGGTAGAAGGAAGGGAAAGGGAAGGGGGGTGTGTCTGGACGGTTGGCACGCTTCTCTGTGACCCTGTCGATCCACGTTACACGATGCATTAATTAGTCGCGACCACCCCCTTGCTCGTAATCAAAATTCGCAGTTTCTCTTTTTCTGAATTGGACTATCGGAGAAAAATTATTAACAAAATCACCAATCCTTTTTTAATCTCCTTTCGTGACAATAAAAAGCTTGCGATTTGCCTTTTTTCAAAAATGTAGCCATTGGTGAAAGACGATTAACGTGTATGAAATTATTAAACCTGCTCCGATATTTGTTGATGGCGTTTATCAAATAATTTCGATTTCCTGAAATGGTATAGATAGAGAAAAAAAGAGATTAGAAAAATCTTCCAGAGGGAAGAACCGAAAATGGATCGGCTGAAACTTTTTTCGAGAACGAACAGGTTCCAACGATTCCGAGGGCAGAGATAAAGACACGGGGGCCCTAAAAATATTTGCTCTGCTTATCAGTTAACACGACGGCGTAGCCACTTTTCGAGCCATGACCCTTCTTCCGATCTACCAACTTTTTAGGGACTGACGTTTTCTTCCTAGAAAGATACGCCAGAAAATTTATGCGAGACTTTCCATTCCTTATTTTATTGCTTCTCGCATTTACTCTCAAACGAATAACAACATCAAATATACAAGAACGTAAAAGTCAAATGAAAAAATCCAAATGATAAAATATTACATAAATATATGAGTAGGAAAATATGCAGAAATCAAACGAGGATTACAATTCAACGCGTGAAGCGATTAGAGAGTTAGAAAATAGATTTCCACGTAATACGCTCAATGCAAATTGCAGATTTATAGGGGTGGAATTTCGAAACGGAAAGTTTGGAAACCACTGGCGTGCATGATGCATACGAGCGACAATGCTGCACGCACTTGACGCGCACGTGCTGAATGCATGTAGTAGCAAATGCACGCACACGGACGCATCTTGAAACGAGGACTGAAGGGTGTCTGCGCCCATGGTACACGTTGCGAAGCGCAGCGGTTCGCACCCTCTACGTGTCAGCCTATTCAGGCTGACATTGAACTCTACGGAACCGAGGAGCTTTAAACTATTTTTAAATCGACCCAGACAAATTTTTTCCGCCGAATTTTTTGTATGTTTCCAAGCAAAATGTTAGGAAGAGAGATGATAATTGTTCCACGAAACGTTTCTCCCAACTTTAATGCAATGTAATAACTGCGATATATTGGAATTCGCTTCGAACACGTGATAGATTTTTGGAAAATACGTCCCAATCAATTGTACAGATAGATTAGTCGAAGAAGTTGAAATATTTTTACGAAATTAATTATTGGTGCTTATACAAAACTTCCCTAATTTATATAGCACATTCTTCTTCTCACCTCAGTGACTAACAGAAGAATTACAAAATCAAGAAAAGGGGGCTTCAGCTTTTTCTCGTAGTATTCGCGTAAAAAAACAAAAAACTGTGCCTCATCGATTATCTTATAAAATCTTTGAAATTAAAGTCGAAAAGTTGAATTTTGTTCACGAGATGTCGCTCTCCAGGTCACTGTACAACAAAACCTAGAATCGTCGCAAGACTCTCTCTCTCTCTCTTTCTGTCTCTTTCTCTGTTAGGTTAGTCGAATCGGGGAATACACGTCAGCAGGCCTTGGCCTCCAGTCAGCCGATAATACGGAGCCACGATAACACCGAGGACTATTTTAAAACGCCGATTTAGCCCAGTCAAAATCAACATCACGATTGCCGCCTCCGCCGCCCCCATCGTGTCTACCTGCATTCTTTGTAATACAAATAAAGCTGCCTGTGCTCCGACTACCGCGAAACGAAATCCGCTGCGTTGTTTTCCCGTCTGCGGTTCGCGCAAACAAACCCACTAGTGCTCGTCCTCGCTTCGACTCGGCTGATGACGATACGCGTGTATAATTTGGTTTGCACAAAGCGCGCGTGCATAATTTATAGCCAAACGGTGTGCATATTAGCTGTTTCGTAAAGTGATCCGAAAAAAAAATTGGCATTTGGACAATGTGTGGTTTTAAACACAAGGAGATTGGAATATAGGTATACATGTATTGGAATATTAATTGATAAACGAATAGTTTTTCGAGTTATCGAAATAGAAAGGGTACATATGTTCCAAGTACTCGTTGAAAATAATTTGAGTTATTTGTTTGTAAGATACGAATATCGAATTTGCTGATCCAACGTTTGTATAGAAGATAATTGAAGCGAAAAATAACTCGAAGAACTTCCAACGCTTAATAATAAAGATAATGGCAAATTAAGAAAAAGTAGAAGTATTTCGCCAAGATATAAAGAATTATATTGAAGTAATAGACTTTACAGAAATCATAGACATAAAATATATCTGTGATGTATTACGATGCTATGAATAGTTTTGTTTCTTCAAACTTGATAAAAGTCTAAAATCTAGATGGAGGAAAAGATAGAAATGAGAAAAATTCCAGAAATTCTTTTCCCCTACTATTTGAAGAAAGAAACAGAATCTTAAAGGAACAAACATTCGATAATATAAATCGACAGAAAAAAAATGCAATATTCCCGACAAAAACTTCTATTGTAATACTTTATCTTCCCATTTACTAACAATCCCATCAATCCAAAATTGTATATTTCTAATTTAAAAAAGAAAAATGATGTTTTATTTTGCTGATTGGAGAAAAGGAACTTGCTTGAAGAATTCGAGTAAAAAGGGTCATTGAATAAGTTGAAGCGTGGAAAGAAAGATGGTATTTTAAATGAGAAAGAACATTCACTATTAATACAATATGCGGGCACCTCCGCGATGAAACGTATCAGCGGGTTTTCGGTGCACTTTCCGGAATTTCTCATGGCCAAGGTCATAGCACTCGCGTCATCTCGTCGAATCTATATTTAAAGCAAGCACCGAGATTGACTCTTGTTTCCTTCGTCGAAAGATTAGCACAGATCAGGAAAAGCTACTGACTATTCTCATAAATAATTCTCATGAAGCCAAAGAAAACTGATACGCATGTTAAGTGAAACAAATGCCTCTAATTTTCCTTTTATCAGACAATACGGCGTTCGATCAAAACAACGATGCCTTCTGAGATACAATACAATACAAATAATATTTTTGTAGACGATGATTAACCTGACAACGAATATGCGAAAGCTTGGAAATGAAAAGTTACTATTCCATATAATTCCATAATTCCCTCTATTTGTCGATATACACTACCAAAGTTCGAAAAATAACGCTTAACACACATAGTGATCTAAAAATTGAATGTATCTCGTCGTCTAATGCAAACATCATTAACACACATTTTTCAAAAGCAAAAGCGGATAACGAGGCCGCGGCACGTTTTGTATTCTTTATCTCTCGCCGTTGATAACGTTAAATCAAGCACCAAACGAATCGAAAGAATCATAACTCGAATGACTCAAGTACGTTAATTAAGCGTTAATCAAACATGTAAACCATTCTGAACAGTCTTTTATGCAAATATAAAGTTTGCAAACTAGGAAATAAGAAAATAAGAAATAAGCAAGGATCGTTTTGATGAATACGTCACGGGCCAATTAACATCGTTTTGAAATTTTAAGAATCGTACAATTCTCCAAATCGTTCCCCGAGCAATTGATTTATAGGAAACGATATTTGATTCGTAGAAAACGGTTTTTCACGTTCTCACCACGTTCTCAACGGTAGCAACTGGATTCGTTCGAACCCTAAACCCTCGTCGCTCGTGGAATCCACTACCTTTATCAGCTACGTCATCGTAGCTGTGATAACGTGCCACCCGTTCAATGTCATGGAAACGAATGCCGTATTTTCTCAACTGCCACAGACCGCCGTTTATCAGAGCAAAAATCAAACCCGACAACCTGTCGTGCACATGGAGTATCGTGAAGTAGTGCGAACAGGAACTTTCAACCCCTGGCTTTCAGAAATGATTTTGTAAAATTCGAAATTAGCTCCGAATTTTTATAGAAACACGCAGAAATTTTGTTTTCGTTCGAATAAAATTGCCTTACAATTTTTAACTAGCATTATGCTATACTGTATTTAATTACTTTTAAACTGTTTCTATATTTTTTACGTATTTTCCACGGTGTTTGCAAACATTAGTTTCTTTGGGAATTAAAAATAAACAGATATTTAATTTATATATTTGTATAACTTGTATCATTGCCATTGTAATTTTCGAAAATATTATAAAATGTATCTATGACCTATAAAACTTTATTCTCTTCAGGCACTTAAAATGAAAAAAACTAAATTTATATTGCATTATAATTAACATTATCGACATCAGCATGAAAATGAATGACGTCTTAGCGAATTTCAGTTTCTTTGGGATTTCAAAATTAGTAAGAAGAAGAGACTAGTAATGTTCATATTAAACGAATTGTATCGGTATGTTGATTTTATTGGTCGATATATAACGAAAGAAACGAATTGATGTACATATGTAGATTAGAACGTGCAAATCGTGATTGATTTTTTGTCAATCCTACGATCAATAGATCAACGACCCTGACATTAAGCGCGACATATCGATGGTTTAAATTGTATTTGCATATCGAGGTCGTCATCTTAACAAACCGGTTGATCTTCCATGCCGAAACTGTTTGTTATTTAAATTCCCAACGGGACCGAGATACTTGTGAGATTAATATTATACATAAGTTCAAACAGGTATCCAGCATACTCAAATAGTTTCATTCATTTTCGATTAACGATAAATCGATGTGAATTCGAAACGAAACTATATGGACTATTTGACTCGATGTACCAAAAATTTTCATTTCTAAAGCTCTACATTTGTCACAGTTCATTTTACATTTCTCATATTTTAGGGATTATATTGTTCAATATTATTCAATAACGATAAATGATTTTCTTCTACAAAAAGAAGATACAAAATTTCAATAAAATATATTATAGAAAATAATGAATTTCTCTTTAAAAATACCTTGAATATTGGATGAAATAAATACAATTTCTAAAATTACAAGTAAAACTTTCTAGATTCCTATCCAAAATAGATCTAACTTCTAAATAAAATGTTTAGAAACCTTAATAAAATTCCTAACATACTAAATAAAATCCTTAAAATACTAGACAGAATTTCAAAATAACCTACAATCAACTTTCCATATTAAGCAGTCAAAAATGTTTTACAAGGGAATTATTTCAAATTACTGATTCCATGGCAGTAAATTGTTATGATCACAAAATGATAATGCCTCATAATTACGTAGAAACGCGAATGGCGTATAATTAACGGATAGAATGCAATATCTGTGACTTTTTGTTGTTCGTAGGTAGTGCTGTCTGAATCAATAAAGCAGCCGCGAATCGAGCAGTTCGCCTTATGCAGATTGTTTCGTCAGCAAGGAGGCCTCTGTTCATCGACCACGGATCGATTATCGATTATCAAGCAGGTCAGATATTAGCTTTCACGGGACGAAGCCCCCGTAACGCGGTTCGTCTCAAGTCCTCGCTCCAACAACGTGTCTATTGAACCACTCCATCGATTTACTTTCATTTTCCAATTCACCTTCGGTCGCAGTTTCTCTGGCGGTGCGTTTGCCTTTACCAGCTTGTTGCCAATTTATTTTGAATTAATAACGAACATAAGAGAGGTTGTAAAACGCGTTCCTGTCTCGCGAGGCTCGACTTTCGAGAATAACAAGATTTTATGTCGCTCAAGTGCACGTGCATTCGAGTGATTCGACTCTGTTTAACAAAGTTCGTTTGTATACAACGCGTAAAAACGAGTATCAATCATGCTGCTCGCCGAGAACACCGAGTACCTCTCTTGTAAGAGAAAAATGCTCAAGCGATGGAGGAATTACAAATTTGTGATTTATGTCGGTCTTTATAATTTATTTAGCAAAACGATGCTTCTCTGAATGGACGGAGGTGATGAATTGAATTATTAAAAAGCCAAAGTTACACACTGTCATTTTATCAAACTACGATGCTACGCATACTCTCTAATTATTACACGTATTTTATTACAATTATTATAATCAAATTTATTCCCTCTCGTGGCCTAATTTTTCTGCTTTTATAGACCATTAAAAAATCTGGGAAAATTCTGAGATACTTGCTAAAGTAATGCCTATTATATTGTACAATCTTTCATCGAGCCAAAGCTCTGCAACGTTTACGAATAAAAACTAAAGATTCGCTTCAAAGAAATCCTAGAGTGAAATATCGTCTAACCCTTTCCACGAAGGGTTAATCATACAAAATCATTTGTTCCAAAGAAACAACCATATTTTACCGACACCACACCCCTATCAATTACAAACCTAACCTAAACTCCAACGTCGTACCTCATCGTTCTCCCTATGAAATCTACCAAATCCCCACAGACAAACCTTCATCTGTTCACCCTATACGCAGACACCACATTACACGTGAAAATCACGACGCTCGACAAAGAGGTTACATCGCCCTCTCCCCTCCCGTTGTGATTTAACCAAAACATAAAAAAAAAAAAAGAACAGAAAAAAAATACAAGGAGAAAAGGAGGAAATAGAAAAGATCGTGCATCCGCAGGGTAAAACCACGAGTATCAGTGTTTGCTTACACGCCACGACCGCCGATATATTCGGAGTAAAAGCGTATACACACCGGATAGCGGTAAGAGGGAGGCTTTTACTCCGTCCAAGAGATGAAAAACTTATTTTTAGGCACGAAATGGCTCGATCGAGCTTTGCAGCGTCGCGCTGCTGTCAACTTTCTCTCCCCGGATCTCCTACGAGTTCGGCCTTCGCGTTACACAAACGTCCGGTCGTCACGAACAGCGCAGACGATAGCGCTTAGCGGTGCTTATCGTTAATGAAACGTACAGACGTAAACACTAAACATAGTACACTGGTCGGTACGCGAACAGTTTCTGCGAATACCAGAGGGGGAAGGGAGAACATCCCTGTGCAGGATTATAATAAAATACGGAAATTAATTACGGGAAGAACTGATATAACAAATTAACTTTGCGTAAGCAAATTGAATCGCTCACGATTTAAACGAAATTTCACCCTACAATTATTTCCATAAGAGTTTTCATTTTTTATTGAAAAAGGTATTACAGGCATAATTTATGTTTATATAATTATACAATTTAGTAGGAAGTTTGAGAAGTGTTAAACAGTAAAAAGAATTAGATTTGGGTATAAACGATCTGGGTTGCCTGTGAAAAAATATTTTCGCCTATGGAAGATTAATAATTTTGTTACTGATATTTAGCAAAATTCTCAATTAATTTGGAATATAGTAAATTCCGTACTCCATCGACAATGAAAATTCATGTAACATCTTTCTTATTCTCGCTTGTAAATTATGTTCCTGTGACTTGATCAAACGAGGGAAATCTCGTGTTTCTCATTCAAGCAGGCAATAGCGGTTTACTTCGAATTTGTCACAAGGTGAGTGGACAGTGACTTGCTTCTTTTTGAAAGATGAAAAGACAAGTTTTTCCTGAGGGGAATATTTGAAGGTCGAAGAGATATATGTAACGAAAATAGAAAGTGGTATATTTATTTTGATGTAATGTATATTTATTTTATGTGTTTGAAGCAGAGAGTTGAATTGGGAAGGGTAATGGAAATTTTTAGCTATTCAAAACACTCATTGGGTGACACTCGTTTCAGTAAATGATTCTTTGTCATTATACACTGTGTGCTTATGGTATCTACATGGACTGTTCCATTCGAGTACACGATACTTCGATTGTTATCTTTCGATCGCTGGTTTTAATTTCCTTGTAAATTCGTTTAACATATCGAAATGAATTTGAACAATTCAAAGATAGAGTAGATTAAATTAATCGTATCGTTACTTGTCTCATATCGTAATATTTATAAGAAATTAAATTAAAATATTTACTGTTCAAGAATTTCCAATCACTCTCATAATTTGTCATTTCTTGTTTATCAAGTCTTATAATTTCGAAATAGAACGTTGAAAAGAAAATTTCTGCTATTAACTGATACACGGATAGTCCACGTAAATTCAAGTTAAAGTTCAAGGTCCGATGCCGAGATTTAAGCATTATAATGAATCTAAAATCTGCACGCTCAGGGACCAATCGACTCGATCGTTAAGAGTAGATAATCGTGATAAAATTATCCCATTTTTTACGCACACGATATGATGTATTACGAATATTAGATAGCATAATAAAAAACGATCGTAATCGTGACGATCTACCATCTGAACCCTAAATATTATCGATATTTTTGCAATCGTCACTGTAAAAGACGCCATGATATCGTTAAAAAAAGCAGATTAATTATATCAAACGAAATTATCCATTTCTGCAGATTTCGATAAGTGAGAAAGGCTCAAAATCCAAACTTAATCACCATTTTTTATGCATTTTTATTAAGAGCGAAATAAACTCTCGAAAATGAAAAATCCGTGTTTAACATGGACTGCTGCAATGTTGTAACAAGTTACAAGAAATATTCGCCATTAGCCTATTCCAAAATGAATACTTTTTATATCTATCGTTTAAAAAGTATTTCTAACCTTCGATAAACTATTTCACTTTACCTAGACGTAGTAATAAAATAAAGAGACTATCCATGTTCGAGATTTCAATACTTTGCTCCATAGTCCAAAGACTTACATAATAACTTTCCTTAATCATCCAACAGAAAATATAACCTTAAAATAGAAGAACAGAAGGAAGGAAAAGAACGTATAGCTCACCGAGATCAGGAATGGAGCTGGTCGGTTCTTCGTGGTGGCCTTTGCCCTCGTTGGAGGCTCTAGCCCTGGGGGGCGGTGGCGGTGGCGGTGGTCTCATACTGGACGTTGAACTGACTACGACAGTGGCTGGCGGTGGTTGCTGAGTTGGTCCTCCGTTTCTATGATTTCCTCGCATTTGAGTCTGTGGTGACATCAGGACCGTGTCACCGCGGTGCCCCTGGGGCGGCCTAGGGCACCAGCCATGAAGAACCCTGATCGCGCTCCTTACTTCCGCCTGGAGTTCGGCGGCCCTGTCCCTCGCCGTGTGAGCCACGTTTAATATATTTCACCCGCGGCCGCGGGTCACGGGATTGCACTTGAAAATCTTTCGCGAACAACCGTTACGATCGGCTTCATTCACGAAACACGCAGACACATGGATGACGATCAAAATCAAAATCAAACTCGTGGACGAGTTAGCAAAATCGAGGCTTGGTATTTTCGTCGGTCACACAGTATATCGTAAAAGGAATAAAAGAAAAAACGCGTGCACTAGAATAATAATTCAGTCACTAACTGATTCACCTCGTTTGTGGCTACGTTTCACCGTATCTCCGCGCGGATGTCTCTCGAATGTCACGGTCAATGTCTTGCGACGGCGTGACACCTGCAGCGGAAGCCCTCGCGGCGACACTCTGAACTAATCACTCACTTTACGCGCGCCGCGCGTTCTATCTCCACGCTAACGACTAGCGATCACGTTTCACCGAAGAGACCGCGATCATCCAGGAAAATCGATCCATGGAAATACAAACGCGACGTATCCTAGTGCCACAGAAAAATTCCAGTCACTGTCCACTTTCAAATATCTCGGAGATTTGTCACAATTTCTGGTCCCTCATAGCACGTGTCCTTCGAGCGAGTGTCCTTTGGAATATCCTTCAAGATACACAGTCTGTTGGAAAATCACTGATGTAATATTTCAACACAATACGCCGTCTCTTGGATGCATGTATGTAAACATATTTACAATCCAGTTCTATTAATTACTAAAAAACAGTAGTGAATCACTTGTTCGAAAATTCGGTTGAAATATCTCCATTCATAACCTCCAACGTGTCGACAGATGTCACAGGTTTAACGTTTCACAATATCGAATAACACGTGCGAGACACAATTCCGATCGCGTTCGACTGAACATTGAAGTATCACTGATAGATCTTGGTCTCACAACTAGTCGTTATCGTACGATGCGAGACTGCGTAAAGGGAGAATACACGTAAGACCGGTCCGCGTGGACGAGAGTGTTTCTTAGCAGTTCGTCGAAAACAACAGTCCTCGGAATACGAGTAGTCAGTCCCTCGCGAGCCACCGCCGACCTTTCCCTCTCTCCCACCACCCACGCAGCGTCCTCCTCCCTTCTGCTTTCTCGCTCCCGCTTTCGTGCCAGAGAGTTACTCTCCCCCTCTTTTCGAGCACTCTCGGTTTTCCTCTGTCACCCTTAATATATACGGCCGAGACGAAGACAGCGATCGAGATCCACCTCCACGGTTGACCGCGGTTTATCGTCGCGAAGGTCTCCAAGAGCGTCAACCCCTACTCGAGTTTCATCACGAGGTAAATCAAAAAGCAACGTGATTCCGTTCAGTCTCGCGACAAGTCGACTAGCTTCGATTACGAACTGTGGACGCGATTCGCGGCCGTGTCGTTTCTCTCACTTCGATCGATAATCGATACGATCGATCACGTGGACGAGACAAACGCGGGAGATCATTACAAGAGCGCGCCCTCTATGCTCCACACTTTATCTCTCTCTTTCTTTATCGAAACACTCTTCGTTGAAAAGCGCGTGGATTAGAGCGTTACGTGTCACACTCACGGTCAAACGAAAAAAAAAGTCGGTGGTTGGAGCACAGACGGCAGTGAGCCGACGACGACGAGAACCGTCATCGGCGCCGGCGAAAGTGAGAGTGCGGCAGGCCGCGGTGGATTCAGCGGTGCATAAGCGCTCTTGTTTCTCTCTCTTCCTTCATCTAGATATCTCCCTCACGCCCGATATCTCTCTCTCGGTATTATCTCCGTTTCATTCTCGCCCTCTGTCTATCTCCCTCCGTCTCCTTCTGTGCGTATGTTCGTCTTCGTTCTACATAGATTCCGTCTCCCTTAGTTTCTCGCCCCTTCTCGCTCTCTATTTCGCTCTTTATCGCGCCCCTATGGATAGCCTATAGCCTGTGGCAAGCGAGCATGGTTCGACCTATAGCGTTCGACGTTCCAGCGCGCTATCCGCGTGCACTGACAGCGCACGTATATAAAGCGGCTGCTTCGCGATACGACCCCACACTACGCCACGTAACACGATCTCCCGGTGCGCACACACTGCCGCGCCGCTCTCTGTCTTTATTTCACGCGCGCCAGCTCCCTATTCTTTCTCCTCTTCGGTTTCATCTATTGCCCTTCCTTGTTCTGGTTGCTACTACTCTCCCTCTTTCGTGATAACGCTGTCTCGCTCGTTGCCTCTCTCTTTCACGATATCTTTATTTTCATTTGTTTCTGCCTTTTCTCTTGTGTTAACTTTTTCGGTCATTATTCCCTATCTTTCTCTATCCCTTCTGCTCTCTTTCGTTTCCTTGATCGGATTAGACAGAGACAAAAAGGCACACGTATATGCACACTCTCTCAGCCGGAAGCAAATGAGAGGCCAAACCTTCCATCACACCTACCCTCTTGAATTTCTTTCGCGCGCGCGTGTACGCTGGGACGAGTCCCGTGGCGCGTGCGCATTCATAGCGCGCGAACTACACGAAGGACTACAGCATTCGTACGAAAGACAGATACCCGGCGGAACGCGACAAGTGCGTCGCAGCGAACAACACGCGAACGTCTTGTTAAATATACGATAGAGATGCCTGCAATTACGATAGGAGAGCAAATATGAAGGCAATATTCGTATATATGCTACAAGAGCGTATCCGAACGTTTAGACCGCGCGTGTCGTCCACAAGTGCAAACGAACTTGCGCTAATGGGATAGTAGGGGTTGCAGAGGAGCAGACAGAGCTAATCGTGCCACCCACGGTTGACCTAGGCGCGTGTGCGTAGCTGATGCGTACTACACAACCGAGGGAGACGATTACTCGCGCTGTTGAAACACGTTTTCTACTATACAACTGCGTATTTAATTGTACCTCAACATTTTATTTTGCATTAAAATATGTTAATCGATATAAATTTTTACAAGAAATTTCTAGAATAATTAAAACATTACGTTATAATAAAAGAAAAGCGATATTCTTGATTTTAAGAATTAATTTTACAATTATCTTTCATCTTTCCCTTATATTACAAGTATAATCACAGACATACCGGTACAATTGAGAAACGAAGGTGATTCTACGATTTCATATTTCCAAGTTACGTTCGCAGAAATATTTGCATAGAAGGCTCTTCTAATTTGCAAAAATTTGTACAGCTACTCCCAATGTAAGAGAATATCCTCTGTTTACCAAATTTACGTCGATTAATAACAGCAGCAAATGGATGCTTATCCGTCCTATCTTAGAGGGAGATTTTACATAATCCATGGCTAATTTCTCAAACGGAATATGAGCAGGGTTTTGCATAGTATAGCGACAAGCCTGACGTAAACGACCAGCCGATAGGCAGGGGTGGCTGACTGCGCGGCCGCGGTTGCGCGGCCGCTATCACATGGCCTTGTCCTTGAATGAGGCTCGTGAACCCGACTGCCGCTTTTATCGATCAGCCCCCGCATCCCGCTTCGACGCACTCGCTATAACCATCCATCTATCTCGGTGCAATGGCGTACCTAGCCATCAGTACTCCTGGATCAACGCGGTGCTTTCACAGTTGCTTTGAAACGAGCCCTCGTACAAGACACATGTCAAGACGCAACTCTTTTGATTCAAAGCTTCTCCGTTTATAGTTCCGTTAAACCGAGATGATTCTGCTTTGAAAATGCACTGTGAGCCTGTTTTCATAGTAAGCTTAATGTAAGGTCACTCACAGGAGGATTGGTTTTAAAAAGTTCTTGGAAATTTGAGTTGCCTGGCGTGTTTTAATATTTCGTCTGATTCTATACTATGTTAAAATTATTTTTATAGAATTATAAAAATATTTTTATTATGAGAGCATTTGACTATAAAATTATGGAAGTATTTTTGTTGGATTATTAAAAGATTAAATTGAATTAATTTAAAATTATATAATACAACTGAGAAAAATATTTAATCGAGAGATTTCAAGCTGGTATATTTAACATAGAAGTTGATATATTATACCATACAATATCTATGCTCTGTAAAGAACTCTATTCGAGGCTATTGCGAAGCACATTCATCTGGTTCGTCGAGAAGACCGATTGCTGAGACGAATCCCCCTTTCCTTGTCGAGACACGGAAGAATGGATTATAATAAGTATAATGGCGTAGACATTAAACCCTTCTGAATTTCGTCCAAGGATCCCCTTAAACGACAGAACGAAGCGGGCGTTGTAGGTCGTCTAGCGAAGGTCAAGGTCTCCCTTGTCGAGGATTTCAGGCTAACACTCGTTCCCGCACCATTGTTCCTGAATGTCTTGGAACACTGAATTTTCAGGCTTAATAACATAACATACGACGGAGGGATACGAGTTATAACCTTTGTTCTGGATATTGATATTGCTTATACGCTTGACGTTGAATTTTTCTCGTGGCCAAAAACGTCGGAAAGAATAGCTTCAACGACTAATTGTATTCGTTTGTCCGCTTTGTAGTCCCGATTCTTTTGTCTGTCACGGTGTACTTAAAGAGGAAAGGAATTTATACATTAGATTCATTATTTTTTTGATGAATAGAATATCATGGTAAAAATCGTTGCTGTTTTCCGTTCGTTACATTTGTCAGCGGAATTTGAAATTATTTTTAAAATTGCTAATAAAAATATATCTGATGTATGAATGAAATTAATTATTTTTTACATTTCTGCGATTTTGCTTTTCGTTCTACATACCTTCCAAAAATGTGTCAGTAATTTATTTACCGATAACAGATTTATTATCGTGTTTAAACGTTCTTATTCCTTGATTTTGCAATAAACGCCAATGCTCTGTAACTGACTCGATAAGAAGAAATTGGCAGTTTAAGATAAGTTTCTGAATATCGATCAATCTGATTACCGGTGAATGTTATCGATCTGCGATATATTAAAATGATCGTTCATAAAATCGTGCTACCTAAATCTATTTATCTACGATATCGTGCAGCGTGTTGTATTTCTATGAGTCGATATTCTTCCAAAGAATCCTGTATCTACTTGCAGAGTGCGCATAATGCGCCCCGTTCGTTGCCCATTCTCACAGGGGGTAATCTACGTGTGGTGGCTGGCCGCGAGTCTCGCGACCAACGTATTACGTGGCCGAGGTCGTAGTTGTTTAGATCTAGATGAACCTGAATCATCAAACCGGTCTGAATGTAGTGCGCGGCTGGCTGTAGTCCGTGGTATGGCTCAGCACGACTCTCGTTGGATTAGGTTAGGGACGAGACGCGTTATAGCACGCATGAGTTAGAATAGAGAAGGAGCGACGAGTGGGGCGAGCTAGCAGCGAGAGGGAAAGAGCTCAACTTGATGAGATAGAGACGACGACATGGAGATATTTCGAGAGATGGAGAACGTCTGGTTGAGGAGAGGAGCGGAGGAAATGATAGAGAATGATAAAGAAAAGAGGGGGAAGCTGATTTGACGAAAGTGAAATAAATGGAAAGGGAGAGTTGCCGAGAAAATTCAGAGATAAATACGTAGGGGAGTATACGATCTAGATGCAGAGTAGTCAAGTGTAAATAAGAAAAAAGGATGTCTTCTTTTCTACAGTGAATCATAGTGTTTTCAACGATAATCGATTAATCCATTACGGACCGAGCAGTGAAACGATACATTAGTAGACTCTTCTATGCAAATCTCTACTTTTATGAACACAATTAGAGAGAGAGAGAGAGAGAGAGAGAGAGAGAGAGAGAGAGAGAGAGAGAGGGAAAACCTAAGCGTAGATTTGTTTTACATACTAGATATTGTATCGAGTACTCTACCTTGAATATTTTCTATTCTATGGTACTTTCGTACCTTTAAATATTTTCTAAATGCATAACAATTAAAACCTAAACAAAGTAACTTATATACTGTTAGCAAGAAAAAATATTAAACGATTCTCTTTCACAATCGCAATAACAAAAACTGACTTCGATAATATAAATTGATAAAAAATGGTTACAAATAAAATGTAGCTCTAACGTGTGTCCTTAAAGGGTTAAGAGCCGTGAAAAAGAGAGAACAGGGACGAAAATAGTCCTATAATTAAAACGGGATAAAATGTCTGGGACAAAGAGGAACAGTTGGGTGAGACAGCAAGGTCTTCGAAGGAGGTCCTCATGTTCGGTCTATTTAGAGAATACCTCTGCGTGCCTGTTCACTTTCAACCGATACACTTCGTCTCTTCGACGTCTAGCTATTTTAATAACCCTGTGTCGTCCGTAGCCTTCTGTAATTCAAAAAAAGATACGCTAATCCCCTTCAAGAATGTTCCACAACATACTCAACGAAACTCTCAAAACTATACGTGCCATAAAATTCAAATGTACCTCATAAATATTACAACAGTTACTGATGTTTAATACTATTAACTATTATTTCATGTTGCTTTCAATTTCTATTTATTATACTATTGTACTATTCGAGTAAGTGTAATGAGTAATAGTAATGATCGGTAGTATATACATTTCAAAAACGAATTAATTCACACACCATCCGCTCAAACACGCTTTAAACATCAGAATTTCATTGAAATCGTTCGTAACCGTAATCTAAATATCTTCCAATGAACGAGATCAGCTTGTGTAACTTGTTTGCCTGAAACTAGACTTTCACCGCGCTTAAGCTACTTTCTATGTTATGCTGCGCCAATCGGTCGATGAGTCTACACTGCCAGCTACTAACAAAATCACGTTTACGAAGCTTCTGTAAAAAGTCGACCTTGGCCGGTGAATTCACACGAGCATAAATCCTGCCTATCCCAGGAAGACCGGGTCCAACATCCCTGAAATCGAGGTCGGATTACACAATCAACAGCCTCGATCGATCCCTCGTTGAAAAAGAACGCGTTAATGTGCCCGGTTTTGTAATTGTCCCGAAAATATCGACTTTAAGAAAAGGAATTAACGATGGCCATCAGTGGACGTAAGGAAAGAACACGAGACTGGTTCAAGTTCATGTAGCTGCGGGGCTTTAGCTGGGTTCCAAGGTCAACGGAGAAAGCCTTCCTTGTTCGTGGTCTTGTTGCCGATATAGTGTTCGGCTACCCGATACCGCGCATACTAGATTCACTCGGTCAGAATGCCTTGAAGAGCTAACCCAGACTTCGGCTATATAGGTCATCTTCTAGCTGAGGAACCTAAATACACGTACATCATTAGCTTCGTGTCTTAAATTTATAGATTTGTTATACATGTACGTGTCATATATTTGTTACATACTTCCCCTATAGTAGAATGCGGATTTTTATGCATTTATGGGAAATTTAAAAGATGCAAAAATGCATAGAATGCATAGAGTACGTACAAATATATCAAATATTCAAAATATAGTCATTATAATACTCAATAAATGAACAAATATTTGCCCAAATTCTACTATTTTAGCTGTAATTACGTGTATCAGCTTAATTTCTCAGTTTTTCAGTTTAATTTCTTTAGACTTCGATATAGTTAAATACGTCGCTATCCTCGCTTTTTCATTCTTTTCATTTGCTATATATGCTAGCTTGATTTCTAAGCTTCCTAGTTTAATTGTACATACCAATGGCACTGTTGGTTGGAGTGGATCAGATAATCTGATTAATGAAACTAACGAGCTGTATTTATTTATTACTTTCTTTCTTACGAGTCCAGCTTCACGGATCGTTGGCTTGGTAATTGAGAATCAGAATTGTTTTTGATTCTCCAGAGTAACCATCTTCTTAGAAACAGAATAACTGTTCTCCAGAGTAGCATACAAGGAGTTTGTATTTTTAAAAGGATCTTTAAGACAAAATCTTCCATAATGAATACGCATCACCTGTACTCACAATTCAATATACCTTTACTACAAAACTACCTTTCTGAAACCTGCAATCTCATCTAAGAAATTCATATTCTTGTGTCTCCGATAACAACAAGACTCTCAGGAAATATCTATAACAAATACAAGTCTTTTCTATTTATATTTCGAAATCACATTTGCTACGCAACGAACTACCTTCCTAAAAACCTTTTAGAATCACATTTAGGAAATTTAGATATTTATCTCTTCAAGTCCAAAAAATTGCAGATTCAGAACAACCCAAATATGTATTGTATACCACTAAGAGAGCCGAGCACCTTTTCATGTTTATAGAAATACGATCGCTTGTGGTTGATCGTAAACACGCTGGATGCTTTCACCGGATCGACAAAGAAAGAGAAATTGAGTTCGAATTCAGCGCGCGATGGCGTCACGCGAGGGAATTCCGCTGGTTCGACGACCTGGTGCTGGCCTGACCTGGACCGTTCTCCACTTTCGTTCTCCGTTGGGAGACCCGCGGTATGGCGATCGCCCAACGAAAGCGAGACACCGTGGCGAGAGTTTTAGAAACCGGATCGCGATCAACGGGGGTCCTGAAAACTGGGCACGAGGCCGGGTACACCGTCGAGAGCGAGCGTGAGAGTCGTTTAAGAAAGCGAAACTGTTTCGCCGGGCCGCAACTTTCCTCCGCTATCACCTTCTGGCGCCGCCAAACCCGAGGTGAAATCGCGAAACTTCAACAACCGCGGGATCCTTGATACGACCGGTCTTCGTCCAACTTGCTCTTGCCTGCGAAAGCGTCGCATACTTCTTTTTATATTAGAAATTGTTTTAATTTTAAATCCAAGATCAATCGGTAGTTGTTGGATTGACAAGTAGATTCTGGATACAGATAGAGATGCGTACAAATTTATACTTCTATGAACACGGTAGAATATATCTCGCACACAAAAGCTAGACAATATCTAGACACTTTTAAACTCTTTGTTCCGACCAATTAACCAACTATCAAATAACTAAATTAAAATTTCTGCACAAATTTCCATCGTTATTGCTGTAACTAGTGATTTTTCTCTGCATAAAATCCAAAAATCCATTGTGTCTCGAATCAACCATCGAGGAACCAAATCCAAATTCACTCAGACCACTGTATTCGCATACACAAGCTTACTGTACACAGTCAATCGTGAACTATTTGCTCTACTTAATCAACCGTCGAACAGGCAAGTCGACATTTACACAAATCAGCTTACCTCACAGACGATACTCTATCAATCTCAAACTGTTCGAACCAATTAATCCACCAACCACTATAGTCCATGGTATCATAATGAAGCTTACGTTTCCTCGATATACATGTTGTCTCGAAACGACGAGCGAATTCTCAACGAGGCCGCCGTGGCTCTGGGCAAGTTGGCCTTGAACCTGGTGGTCGAAAGTGCAAGTGGATCGGCCGAGCGGCGGAGCGAATCGAGGCAACGCGACGCGTCGGAGAAAAGAGAAAGAGAAAGGGGCCAGCCGGTGTGCACGCGGCCCAAAGAAGAAACGGTTTTTGGTCGCGTTCGACGAAAGTGAAACGGCCTTCGAGAGAACGAACGCTCCGACGTGTATATGGGCGCCATTGAACCAGTGACCTTCATACGAGAACCGGTCTTTGTTCACGGTCTCTTCGCGAGCCACCGACCTGATCTACCCTCGCCTCGCTAGCCTCCTTTCTAGACGACGCCCCATTTGCATATATCGCAACTTCGATCGGGATTTTGCACGCTTCCTGGACCAATTTCGTTTTGGACCGATGTCGTTTTATTGTACGGGTGACAGAATTGATTAACACGTTCAATACGCAGTGGATACGTGTATCGAAGAGAAGGCAACTGTTCAGTAACGAGGACGATACATGTATCGATATTTCTTTTTATATTTCTTCAACAATTTAACTCGTGCTCCAATCATTCTTTAAGTAAAACCGTTTAGAGTAAAGAATCGTTTTTATTTTTTTTTTATTTATTTTTTTTTTTCGTTAAGGAAGGTAGGAATCGTAGAAATCCTTGTGTATCGAATGTGTTAATCGATCAACACGCTAGTTATTTTTTTGGTTCTTAATTCTTGATCAGTTGTGCTAATTTCTTCTTCATATCGTACATGTATTCCAAAAGTTGTTAAGACAGGTATTAGAAGAATATTAAAACTGTCAAAGAGAGATTTTAAGCACTAAGAGTGGAAAATTAAGCACAGTTTCAGGTTAGATTGTACGAGTAACATTGTGAGTAATATCACGAGTAAGATAAGATTTTTTGAAGCAACATTCACGTTTTAGGATGAGTGTTTTTATTCTTATTAAGCTTCATAATCCACCTCTCTTACGTGTTGCAGTTTGTTTCTTTTTATCGTTGCTCAAATAGATAAAGCTACTCGCTACAACTTCACGGTTAAATGCGTCGAATGTAATGAGAGAAGTACGTATTAAGAAAATAATTTTGCGACTCAAATGATGTAAATCCAATTAGATTTATAAAAATTAAAATTTCTTAAAAATAAGATTTTTTTTAAATTAAATCAAATATTCTTGTTTGGTCATTTTAAGGACTTTCGTGTACGAATATTTAATTTGATTCATTTATGATATTAAAATAATACAATCTTATAATCGTCGTTTTAACAAAAGGATTTGAAAATACGGTTAGAACAAACGTTATTAGCTAAATTAGAAATACCTTTGATAGAAAAAGCTATGCAGTTTCAATAACCATATTTTAGTAGCGTTAAATAATCCTTCGACAAATACCGAAACTTCGGTCCAATAATTAGAAACTGCTTTAAGATACAAAATTGTAAAACACGATGGAAAGCCAGACGCAGCACAAAAAGTTATCAGGTTAACGAAGAGTTCATATTTTTAAAGTTCAAATTCTTTTTTCCCTCCATATGTGTCAATATGCGAATCTTATCAACCGTAGAGTTTTTGTTAAAAGCCAGTATCGTTAAAAAAAAAATGTGAAAAGAGGAAATAAAAAAGAGGCAGGGAAGGAAAAAAGCAGAGAAATTGAAAGAAACCGCGTGCTTCTTATCGATAAGGCGGGAGAAATTCAAAGGCAGGGGAAGTTTAACTGGCATGGTTAGCGGAAAAGCCATGACCTGTCTCAAAGTAAGCGTGATTTCTGCGTTTCGTGACTGTGCCAGGCGACTCGCGTGCCTCGGAAAGAATTAATCCGGCCGCTTTCACTCTTCGAGGCAAGAAAGTCGTGCGATCCACTCGTCTATCCGTAGAAAGAGCTTTAGCCTGCCGTGAAAATTAGTCATTTACATAACTTGTGAAACACTTTCGCGTGAATTTCGCGATCATCGACCACGATATGTAATCGCCTGCAAAACGTTTTTCACTTATTTCTTATCTTCACTTTTTTAACCGAGGAGCACTGCCGACCGTTGTTTTCATTTCTGCACGGTAAACTTTCTAGTCTCCAGAGTCGGCAAACTTTGCGTTGTTGACTATAGAATGATTCAAACTACAAGCTCTATTAGAACGTGGAACTTTGAGTATAACGAGTGTAGTTTTCGAGTTCTTTCGTTCCTTTCTGTAGACTTTCCTATGATTTGAAATATTTTTAATTAATTCTAATGGCAGATTATTATATTTATATATATATATATACATATTATATATATTTAATTATATTATATTTAATGCGAAACTTGGCAATTGTACTTTCAGTGGTAGAAGGCTATAATATTTTGTTAAAAAATTGTTAATTTTCATCTGAATGATATTTAATTCGAAAATTGTGAATTTGAATTTCAATGGCAAAAGACTGTGATATTTGCAATATTTTCAATCTTGAAAATACTTGTACTTACAACCAACTAATAAGAAACTGATATCATTCCCTCTCTCTATACTTGTAGTAAACGTTGAAACTGTTATTCCTCTTATGTATTTCTTTTCTTCTTGTACGCGCAGATATATCTGCCAGTACCGGTTCACCGCATTCATGGCTCGGAATACGATTTAATCGGAAGATTAATTTATTCATACACGATCGTTGTTGTTAAATCTCTCGAAAACAGTTGCAAAAACTTTTTCAAGTAAATGTAAAAAGAGTATACCTAACCTTGCATAGCTGTTTCAAGGTTAAAATCCCATTCCTGTTACAACAAATTATAATTATTTAAAATTCTAGAGAAGTGAAAAACGCTAATCCTTTCAACAAATATTCGTTTAGATTTACAATACGATTTAATGTCAGCTTATAATCTGTTTTGCAAATTTTAATCAAACGACAATGACATTCTCAATTGACGACAATTTTTGACGAAATAAAATATTATATCAAATAAGATTTAATACTAAGCCCATTAAACGACAAATTTTTTTGGATTAATAGAAATAAAATACAACTATAATTCTCAGAATCTCTAAAAATAAAATTACGATAAAGTTATGGTAAATAATATAATGACGAGAAGATCTAGGGATATTTCCCGAGTTACAGGATAATTTGTACAAACGGTACGAGTAAAGGAGAGCAAATAATACCGTACACGGCAGTTACGAAATTATCACGACTTACAGACGACACTGTAAGCCGGTTCGTATCACCCGTGATAATTTGTGTTAGCATTGAGACAGAGCACGGTCGATTAGAGGACGATCCCCCTGATTCAGATATCATATCTACAGACGCGAATGCACCTCATGTATCAACGTTTTTGTTTCCTTAACCTCATAGCCTTCATCGGGAATGATGAGAGAATATCTTTGTATAGAGTGTTTCAAAATTATGCATACGAACGTATTTGATTAATAGATAAATGTGACTCAAAATGGAAATAATCTCAGATTAGAATAACCCGTGATTCGGTAGCTTCTTTCACACTTTCTTTTTATAAATAATCATAGAAGTTATAAAACATTTATGATTTGGTATTTGGTAACATTTGCATGAAAAGTTGGTACTTTTATGAAGATGTTTATAGGAAAAATTATGACACTTATCAGAATTACACCTTTACTATTGTATTATATATATAACGTGTAATATTATACGTATTATATCTTTTTGAAATTTCAATATCTTGTATCATTCAGTATATTTTATTTCGATCTGTCTTTTATTATAATTAAATGAATTGCTGGCTGTAGAGAAAAAAAGTAAATGATCAATCGAAGTATGTAACTACAAAGCGTATAGTTATACTTCTTTTAACCGAAATCTATATTTTTGGAGCAAAGTATCGCGATCGACGATCGATAACGACCTACGGCAAAATCGAACATCAATTGAAATTCGTACCAGCGGATCATCGCATTACACGGCGATATCTCGATCAGCCTCGTTTGACATTGAACTTCTTATCGACCTGTCTGGCGCTGGAATTTAGTACTTGTTCAAATATATTTAATTTGTCACGTTCCCACTGACACGGTCTACAATTTCCTTTAAATCTCTAAGCCCAATCAAAATATTGCCTACATTTTTTTCGTTACCCCTATTCTACTTCCTACCATCTTAACTTCGCCATTGCCAATATTCTATCATAGTTGTGAAATGAAACTATCGTCAATTAGTATGAAAAATTACAATATCACATTTATTTAGATCTAACAACATGTTTATCGTAATTATATCATTGCTGGACCATTAGTGATAAAAATGGATTTTATTTTAATTTTTTCATACAAAACTCGTATATTAGATTTCGAACAGTAATAAAGGAAGGTAATAGTAAAAAAATAATAAACAAAAGATTGAAGATCAGAATAATTCGATATGTTTTTAAAATATTACGCATCAATTTCCTCAATTATTTTGGATTGACGTCATTTCTCCGATAATTGTTCAATCGTCACGTGCCAATCGCTTGTCGGTGACATTGAATTTTGGCAGAACCCATTGTTACTGGGACGCAATCGATAGCGAAACGTATTTGTATTCACACGCCGAGTTACAATGAAAATATTGTAACAAATTTTCATGGTAACATTCCATACAATTTTTTTTCTTCTATATTACTAAATAATTATAGAACGTTTTTGGGTGAATCACTGATGTAATTCGATCAATAACAGAACCGACTGAGGTCAGTTATTTTCATGATTTTCGTTGTCTGTTTGTTCGTTTAAAGAAAAGTATTTCATAAAAATCTTAGACAGCGATTAAATGTTGCTTCCGTTCTTGTTACTTGCATTTCTTTTTTATAGGAAATTATTGCAATTAGAGTACTATGATTTTGATGCGAACCAGTGATAAAAGTGGAAATTACGATGGATATTATCTCTGATTTGGAGTTTCTCCTATTCGAAAGTTAATTTTCGGTGAAATTCATGAAATACACCTAGTATTTTAGTACTAATCTTATCATATTCTGCAGATTTAAAACACAGTCTAAATTATACTCATGTAAATTAAAACATTTGACATTAGATGTACAAATTCCTATAATAACGAAGAAGTAAAATCATGGAACATATATACAAAATATTTCCAATTCTGAAGATAAGCAAGGATAGCTATGAAGTTAACTCGATTTATCAATTTTTCCCAATAAACATCAACATAAAAAGTTAAGCTGACTTTGCACAGTTGATAAGAATGTCATTAAACGGAATCACCGGTTCATCGTTCTTGAAATGTTAGTATGTTGTAACGAGTGCGTACACTCGCGGCTAGAAACACTACCTTTGAGAAAAACCGATTCGATAAGCGGTAGTCCATGAATCTAATTACAAAATTATCTCTGTTTATTTCTTAGAGAAGGTAAAAAAAAAGAATATCGAAACACGTGTGGTAGGTCAGGAATCCAAAAATAATATCCCATCTGGATAAATAGGCGGATGTAGCGTCATCCAACGAGACGACGACGCGACGCGACGCGACGTGGCCTTGCATTTTGATTTCTATCGAAAACAAAATCGTTGCCCAAAATAAGCCTTGCAACGCGTATGATTAATAATTTTATACCACGTTCCGCGGTTGCGTCGTTTACAGGAATAAATTTTACAAGAATAAATTGATATATATTTCTGTCTAATGTAAGTACATATGTACATATATAACGCTTCAACTTTTGTTATATTTCTTAGAAAGCACTAGAAATCGTTTTGTATACTATTCCGTAAATCGTAACTGCGCTAACGAAGGTATTAACAAATCGTCTCCTCTATTACAAACCATTCCCTTTCAGTGAAAATACCATACTGAGAAATAATTATTTAAAATAGGGGGAAATAATTATTCCCTACGCCGCAATGCTGGCGTATATAACCGCCATGAAATAACGCCTATGAAATTGCCGCCCTTGGTGGACGTGCACTTAAAACGCGCTATGATAAATTTACACATGCGTTCTTCGGAGGGTAGCGATGGACAGACATAGGGTGTAAAGATCCAACAATGAAAAAGATTTCACCCAGAAGCACACGTCGCAACAACGGTACAGTAGAAGTCAGGATACCCCTCGCAATTCATTTCCAGCCGCGTTCGACCGTAATACCATCCCTCCGCTTCCGTTCTGCCGGCTGCATTTTTAAAAGCTATCACGCTCGCAATGTATCGCACCATGCAATTTGTCGGGTATTATATACTTATCCGGCCGCGACCACGCTAAGCGTTACTTTGAATAAGTGGCCCGCCGAAAATCACGCGAGAACAAAGCACTTATCGTATGCATCAACGACGTTGAGTAAGAACGAATCGCGTGCTTAACCGTACCTAATCAATAACTTGCGATATTGTCCGATATGAAGTCTGTTTATTCGTGGTGTTTTATTTGGTTTCTAGGTAGAGATCAAATTGATTTAGCCAGGTTGTTGTTCAATTCAATGTGATAGGTATAGGCATTGATAAAGAAACATCTGCTTCCTTTGTTTTCTTGCTAAAGAACATGCACTAATATGTGGAAGCTCAAGCTCGAAATACCTATATCGATGTTGAAGGGTAGAATTCTATGAGAAATCCTAATGAAAAAAACGAAGACCAATATCTTCTTAACTTATTCATAAGCAGTAAAAATCAATATTCTCCTCAATCGAAGTCACACGTACGTGAAAATATTTTCTTATTTCCGATCCTGATTCTTAGTACTGTCATATACAAAAGATAAAATTCGATTAATCGTTAATTTAAGACCATACGACAAATACCATTAGCAAAATACGGTACATAAAAAAATAAATTAATCTTTTCAAATTAAACGTGTATATATATATACATGTCGTATCAAATTTTCCTTTACAAGAAAATTATATTATATCCACGGAAGGGATTAACGCAGGTTGCTACCAATATCCGCGTCGATTTTCACCGTTCAAACATGCGTGAAAATCGCCACCCACTACGACTTCACGGAATCGGTACTTTTCCTCCCACTCCATACTCGGTTCCTGATCCCCTGTCTTCAACCCCCTCTCAGCGTTCTATGCCCACGTCAGACGATAGTACGCATTGTACTGCGCCGCCACTGAAAACCTACAGTCTAGCCTTGACTGCGCGCAGGGGTTGCTATGGCGATCACTACCCCCACACATACGCCCACTCTGCCCCGCCGACAACCCCTGCGTCCCGACGGCGGCGGCGGTCTACGACCAAGAGTGTGACCCCGACCTTTCAGGTGGATGACCTCCACTGCATCGTAGATGCGCGCGCACGCGACGGCCCTCACCTAGACAGTGAGCTCACCCCTCTGCCATTTCCTCTGGCCGACGTCGACCGACCGACAGCCACCCCCGTACGCTCACGGGGATGCAGCCGGCGGCGGCGGCGACGACGCGACGTGGAGAGGGTCGAGAACGGACCCGACCGTGGCTTGTCATTACTTGAGACTGAAGATTGTCTGGCTGGTTACAGTGAACTTCTGGGGGGGTGCCGTTCGAGGGGTTGTATTTTGATTGCATTGTCGCGGTGTTTCTCCTTTCTTCCGTGTTCTCTTTTTTTCCGAGTTTGCTTCCTCTGCGTGAGGGATGAGACAAATGCATCTTGTATTTCGAATCGAAGAGCACGAAATTATGGATGAATTGATCACGTTTTGTTGCAGACTTTAGGGTGTAGATTGGAGCTAGTTAGTTGAGTCGAATTAGGTTTTACATATTGTAGTAGGAGAGTTTTGTTTAGTACTTTACTTTTTATGTAGATTCCTTATTTAGTGTTAATAATATTTTCATACGATCTGATGTCTATTCTGGCATAGTAGTATTCTTTCCTAATTATCCTTTCAGTCAAATAACGAATAATATGAACAATTAATATAACAAAATTTAATCCATTTCAGCAGTGGAAAATTTTAAACACATGACGGACTGATAATCTTAGTGGAGTAAGTCAAGATTTTAGGAATTCAGATTTAGTATAAATTTTTAAAATTCCCCTTAGTTTCACAATTAATTAAGTTGTATCGATATAAGTTAAGCCGTTTCCCACAATTTGGAAAGGTGTAACGAATCTTTCATAAGTATTTCATCAAGCGAAATTCCATATATTTCAAAACTTGTCTTATTTTTATTCATTGCCAATCGTTTTTAATTTTCATAAAAAAAACAATGCACCAACTTGTACTATAATAATTGACACAATGCGCCAAACATTGCTGGAAATTCGATTGATCGACGATAGCGGGGCTCGAGGTCCAAGTCCCGATTCGTTAGTATTCCATGGAGGAAGCAAGGAGAAACTCGGGGAATTTCCGGGCGCACCTGCAACGCACCAGCAGGAATCGACAGGTGTGGAAAAAGTTTATTCTCTCGTTGGGTTTCGCTGACCCGGTCACAGGCAGCACGAGCGCTGCATCTACGCCTATGCGCCAGACGCCGACAAGAGGGTTGCTCACCCCTTCCTGTCTGCACCATCACATGGAAATGCGGCTGAGGCTTTTGCACGAACGTGTTCACCGACTACTCGACCCTGCCTCCGTGTCTCTCCCTCTCGTTTCACTCTCTCTTTCTCTTTCCCCCTTCTCTGTCACTGTTTCACCCCTTCTCTTACCCCTTCTACCCTTGCTCCCCTGTTCTCCTTCTGCGTCCGTCAGCCTGCTCGATTTCGCGCAGCCAAAGAATACCTAAAACGCTGCAGTCGGGCATCTTTTGAGCCTCCTAGTCCCCCTTCCCCAAACGTACACCCTCATCTCGGAGACATTATTCACTACACTGCGAACACCGTGTATTTAAGCAAGCCTGCTTTCCAATTTGCATCTCTGATATTTTTTGCCCCGTGCAACCATAACACGCGAAAGGTTGCTCAGATATGTACGGCTTTGTATGGATCTTAAATGCCTGGGAATAATTATAGCTAGGTGATTCAGAAGTTGATGAAATTGTAAGTAAGGGGTGAGCTGAAGTGAAACTGAAATACTTCTCTTGTTTCGAATTTCGAAGGCGAATGAATTTGGATTTCACGGAGAACGATTACGATTTAATATATTTGTAATGAAAATAGTAACAAATAACAAACATTTCCCATAATGGTGATACAGTAAAGTAATATTATTTCTTTACTATTTTGTAACATACTTTGATTATAATTCACTATGTTCGTAATAAAAATAAAAAGAGGTATAATTTCTATAGTGGTTATTGTTTTACTTCCACGATAAAATATTTCTATTGTAATTTCTATGTCTATTGTAAAAGAATAATTATAAGATTATTATCCAAGGCTTAAATTAATATAGATAGGAATTTAATTTAATCCGTCATAAATTTCCTACAAAAATAATGCACCAGTGTCCGTGTCTGTAGTACTTTATCGATCAGCCGGTATTTGCGCTTTCATGGTACACCATGATAGCATGGTTTAACGCAATCCATCTCGTGATAATTACATAAATTTATTAATTCCTTGGTGCGCCAGCACGAGATCGGATTTCCAATATCGTTGCCCACGTCGCGTACCACGTTGAATATTTTATCTGGCTGGAAATAACGAAAAGCACGTATCATTAACGAGATCCTAATCGACTACCCTGTAGATTGTCGCTTATCAACGTCGTCGATCGACAATGACTGCGAATGTGGGAGTATCTCAATATTAAATCGCTCTAGCTCTGCCTGCATGCCATATTTCGACCCTTCCTTCGATGCACTACTCCTCTTCTAAAGTAGAACGTGATATTAATGCACTTTGATAACAATTTTCTATCCCTCTCTTTTTATTCGACTTGTTTTAGAAAAAGACGCATTAACGAAGTACATATACGGAGATGAAATAACTGGATTATGATATGAAATATGAAACTCTCTTGTAAAATATTAATACATTTATTCGTTATTTTCGTTATCTCATTTTCTAAATATATCCGTTACTCGTTATTTAATTAATATTTTAATTATGAATTATGCATGCAAACAAATTCGTAAAACAAAAAGAACTTTTTTTATTTCCTACATTAACTTTCACGTTGCGATATTCGACATACTGGAGCGTTGTAAAATTTAATTTGGTTCACGAGCTAGTAAATTTATTATCCTCGATATATGAGAAACCAAACTTTCCGTATCAATTCCACGGTGAATAACTTCCTGATTTTTTTAATGTTCGTCGAAGGGAACTACTCCTGACAATTAAAAAATTCTCAGAAATAGAATTGATAAAATTTTACTTTCTTCCAAGATTATCTCAAAAAGATTGTTCCAAAACTTAATTACACAGCACAAATGATAAATATCCTTACGCCTCAAAGTCCAGAAATTCTTCCCAAAGCGCACCAACATACAACTAACGTCGTCCAATCAAAACCCCTCAAATTTCAATATCAAACAAGTAAAAAATTACGGTAAAAGTATCCCCCCGAGCAACCACTCTACGAAAGCTTCCCTACGAATCTAAGTACACGTCAAGAAAATGCTCGGGTCCGCACACTTCGAAAACCTTAATCGACCTCCAACCAGGGGCTCTTGATGGGGGTGAGATTTGACAAAGAAACCCACCCTAAATATCATGAAATGGAGAAAGAAAAAACAGATCTGGAGTAGAATCGTTCCCTTGCGAAGCGAGTTTTGGACCCGTCCCGCGACGCTTACCGGGTAACGAATCCAATTACTTGCTAATTAGAGAATCGAGGCAGCAGTACTTTTCGAGAGTTGCGTGGCAACCCGTGCGCGCGTACAGAAAAAAAGAGCGAAAGAGAGGCTTTCAGAGGGCGGCAAAGGACGCTATGGGGTTTTTCTCGGCGAGGATGAAGTGCGCAATTAATCCGTCTCGCGTAGGCACTTCTGCTACTGAAACTGCATTGATATCCCCGCCATCCCTTACCCCAAACCGCCATCCGCCATTTTCTCCGCGGCTTCGTCGCTGTTTCTTTCTGTCACGGTGCTTCGTTCAACCTACGTAACCAGACGTCTCTCTAACGGCATCGTGTAATGCATGGTCGTCACGATCTTCGGGGAAAAAGCCTCGATTTTACCCTCTTGTTTCAAGCGTGTTGCGACCGTCTGCTCGGGAGCTTGTCTGCCTTCGTAGGTGGTTCCTGGAAGAACAGCCAATAATTGATTTCTTGAGAACAATTGATTGGATGCTTCGGGTATACCGTATTTTGTATATAATGTGATGTAACTAGTGGTACATATTGAAAAGAGCAAAAGAGGGTATGAAATACATGAAAAGTATGGGAACAAATTTTTCTCGTATGAAGGTTGGCTCGACAGAATTTGCTTTGAACGTTTGCATGGTATGTGTACATTTATCTGTTATCTAAGTACTATGATCTCAACGTAATGGATGTCCCTGTTGAAGTATCTGCTAGTTTGCAGTGAAGTCCGTAAAATCGAGATAATTGGAAATCAGTTCTCTGTGAGACTGGAACTTATGAAAAAATCGTATTCTGTGTCTGAGTTTTTCATATATTTTACGTAACGTAATATTTTATTATCATATTAGATAGAGAAGAAGAATATAGAAAAAGTGTAGAAAAAATAATGGAACATCGGAGATTTGTCATTCTATCCGAACGTTATAATTTCGTAGTTTTTCGTTATCGTACCATCCTAGTCATCGCTACTGCAGTGTCATTCAACGTTTTCGCAATTCAATTTGCACTTCTTCTATCTGTCTGGCTGATCTAAATGGATTCGTGAAACGCGCCCCAATGCAGAGTTCATTCGTGCCGCGATTAAATCGATCATTCCCCATCGTCAGGCTAATTTTTTTCGACAATATTGATACAGCGCTCGCGTCAAAGGAGATATAAATGCAGCAAAGGCACGGAATATGCCGTGGTAGCGGATCGACAGTATTTATCTTGACAACGCGAGGGATCCGAGCGCAATTAGACACGTTCGGAAACATTTCAGTGTGGCCAATGCCCCTGAAGCTTAATGACCCCGTGACTGTGCACAAGCAGCTGGCCAAAGGCCCCGCGTATCGCGTGCACATACACTTTGCATGGTTATCGCTCGAATAATTATACTCTGCCTACCCCGCGAATTCGAATCAGTCTGATCGAACGTACGCGACACGAATGAAAAATTTCGTTCAATTCGCCATTTTCGACATCGAATTTCGATGAATAAGTTGATTAATCCTCCTTCGTAGATATCATAGGGAGAAAATAGGATGAAAAAAAATAATCTGTTGAAAGATTCAGAAAATAAAAAAATTATTTAGTCAATCGTTTTCAAACAGAAGAAAAATAAAAACAAGACATTTTGGAGAACAAAGAAACATTCTTATCCGAGAAATAATTATTTTTCAACATGAACCTTAAATCTAAGTTTATACGTAGTTATCGATCTTATCGGATTGTTCAAAAAGTTTGTACAATTCAAAGAAACGTGTAGCCTTATATTTATTTATATAAATATAAATTATAATTTTATAATAACATATCTTCGATATAATGTCTCTAAGCTAATAAAATATTTAATTGGTTTGATAAGAGAGAAATTGATATTACGTAACATAATAATGTTTCTTCATTGTACAGTTTCCTTTTACTTGACATTTCCTTACACCAAATATTAGACAATATTTTTCAGACATTGCTTTTACGATATAAAGCGAAATTTGTTACATGTCACTGTCAATACATTATCGAACAACTCGTATTCGATACAGATCAATCAAATATGTCATAAAAATAGCATCATCCAGGCGTAAAAGTTACCAGCCACGTTTATCCAGAGGCAAATCGGCAGGGACCAGGAATCAGCGAGCGATCGAAGATTAAATTCGACTGCTTATACTCTCTCTCTCTCTCTTTCTCTCTAGGGGAGGGTGGAACACAGCATCCCGTTAATCTCGAGATCCCAGCATAATTGCGATTAATTAAAAATGGCTTTGGTATGCCGCGGTGTGGAGCCCTCGTGAAAGCGTGCATCGATCGCGCAATGGAGGGTCGTCGCCCGCTGTGTTGCAACGTATCCTATGCAGACAGGATGCACTCCTTTCATGTCCGCTCATGCAAAGGACACTCTCATCGCGTATGCAGCCTCGAAGGCTCCACTCGAATTGTCGGATCTCTCTCGTCGTGCCTTTGTTCCAGAACGAAACGAACCAGAGTTGTTTCCTCGCCCCGCGAACACCCGGTAGAAAATAGATTTTTATCGGCTGGACCACTTCCTGTTTCTACACTACGTTTGCATTTTAAATTTTTGGTTTAATTTCTTTTGCATCCGTGACTTACACGAGCAGCAATTAATACATTGTTACCAGTGACTTACTTGTACTAGATCTCGAGATCGTACGAAGTATACCTATATGATAATATTTTCAGATCGTGGGTTTAGATTCTTTACGCTTCTTATGATCTCAGCCTAAATGTAGAATAATTTTTCAATTATTATTTGTTGCGTTAGAAGTGAAAGTAGACTAAACCACGTGTTTCTGAATTCGAGTTTATAATGTTAATTCATTGCAATAAGTTGCTAAAGCAGAGGAATCGATTTCTTCCAAATCCGAATTTACTATCGAGCTAATTCCCCTTTTCAAGCATTTTGCGTCGAAATACCTCTTTTTAGCTACAAATTGACACGAAAGTAAAAAAATTAACAAAAATGGACTTTTCATGTTTTTTTCCTTCGTGTCGTATGCATCCTGTGTATTTTTGCAGCTTCTCTCCTATAAATGCATATTATATAAACATTTTTATCCACCGGCCATATTTTATCGCGTGAAATATACGACGACACGATTAGAATCGGCGCACGTAGTATCGGCGAGGAACGATATCGCCGGTTTGTAGCGATTGATGCGCGAGTTATTCGAGACGTTGCAGGTAGTAGTAGTTTGTGAATACGTTGAAGTAGGCGCGCTACGCTAGAGGATAAAAAGGAGGAGAAAGAAAAAGGTGGAAGGTTCGTCCGTGAAGGGCTGTCTGTCTAGACGGATCGTTGTTCGGTGCAAAACTGTGACCGTGAATCAACGACGAACGTAGTCGTGGTGGAAAAGGGACGAAGCAATAACGAATAGTGCCTGGCAGACTGCGTGGGCGATGCATTGTTTTCAGATGCGGCCGAAAAGTGCAGCGAAGAATGCAACCTCCGCAAGAAACCACCTTCCTCTCTTAGGTTCATTCTTGAACTCCCACCCCTTCGCGTCTTCTAGTTCTCGACGTTTCCTTACCTTTCAACTTCTCAATTTTCGTTCATCATTCACTTCTCATTCCCCTTTTCCTTATAGTTAAGAAAGCTTCTAGCCTTTCCGACAGTAAAAGAAATATTTTTTGGTGTATTTAAAAAGATTGAAAGAAGATTATTTATTACGAACTTCTGCAAGAAAACTAAAACTCTGAATTCGAACAAATATTGCTGTCAGTTAGATGTTAACACTGTGTATATGCAACGTTCAGCTTCAAATAATTTATTTATTTTGGTTGAAACTAATTCTAGTGTTACTGTATCGTACCTTCTTTACAGAAACATGGGAAAAGATTTGTTTGTGTCATTGTTGATAGACGAAAGGGAAATTTTTCCCATAGCTCCAAAATAATTTATTCCTGGAAGAGTGAAATGCAGCAAATAAAGATAAAAATTGGAATGTCATTTTTCGATGAGATAACGCAACACCTTATGCATGGATAAAATACAGGTCAAAAAGTTTTGGATCAGAAAACAACATATTATTATGTCCGAGAAAATAATTTTGTTTAGAAAAGAAAAATCTACCATTTAATGATGTTTGGGTAATGAAAAATGTGTCAAAAGTATATCATTCGCCATCTGTTGTACGTAGTTGTTCTGATATCACTTTTGTCTGTTTATATATTAAATTGGGGCGAACTTTCGCTCTCTCGTGCCTGCAGTACCACTATGCCATTGCCACGCCCCGAGACGCGACTGCAACCAGGTGGACGTTTGCGTCACACCGACATGACAAGGCGCTATCCTCTTTTTAAATGGCCGACCACTTAATAATTGAGCATTTAATTCTACAAGGTCGCAACTGCTTAACTTTAATCCTTTTATCGAAATGATGGATTTTTGAATCTTTCATAAAAGTTAATTGAAAATAGAATTCTATTTATTATGGAATCTACCGCGCGTTATATCAAGTGAAAACGAATGATTTCTGTTAGCTAGTTCGGTCCCTGTGATGTTAGGGAACAGCACCTAAGTGCAACAGGAGGTTAATTAACGGGACAATTTGAATACAGCGGATGAAATTCCGAGGTATGACGCCACTGGGACGAACTTCTGTGTCCCCGCCATCCTTGACACCTTGTTACAGCCGCGTCTTGTAATAATTGAAATTTTATCGTTTAAACATTCTAAAGTTAACGAACTATCGATTCATTAACTTTCGAAGACTATTCTATCATTTACCAGTAAAAAAATAAGCAATCCCCTAACCATTGAGGAAAGTACATTTAACTTCGAAAAGCGGATCGATATCAACCTTGACAATCATCGTCGCTTCAAACCATGAAATCATTAACCTTCGAGAACTGTTCCTTTAAGATTCACCAAAATTCTATCGATTCCTCAACCACCGAAGAAAGCAAATTTAGGATAAATTCAGCCCGAAAGACAGATCAATACCAACCTTGACGATCATCGACTCTTTAACCGAAGAAATGTCAAAATTTCCCCAGCAACAAGTTTCTACCCCAGATACGGTCGAAGGACGATGATGGAAAAGAAAGAAAATCTCAGGAACAAGACGGCACTTCCGTTAACCGTTTCTTCGTCCCCTTCGCCGATACTGTTGGCGCTAATAAGTAGGAGCCATCTTCCTCGAACTGGCTCCAGGTCCGTAGGATTTTTTAATAGGTCTTTCAGCTTGGCAACCGCCCTGTCTGCGAGCTCGTTCCTCTTTTTGCTCGTGCGAAAAGCAGAACGGACGAGCGTCAAACGCGAGCAAAAGAGGGAAAGAGATATCGGAGGCACGGGACCACAAGTGAGATGAAAGTTTGCCCCAGTACGTTGCACCCTCTCTTTCCCCCTGTGCAGCACAGTCCCATACACGTAAACGCGTCTCTGTTCCACCAAGTATCCAGCCAGCCAGCCAGCCAGCCAGCCAGCCAGCCAACCCCCTATCCATAGGGGTGTCGTCCCTCCAGGCGTCACAGGCCACCAACCCTCTCCGACATCCCGGTACTCCCGTATTCCTGTTTCGCCGCCCCCGAGTCCGCTGCACCGCCGCCGAATCAATACCGGCAGACATCCTAACTCACTGGAGGTCAATGCCTCGTTCCCGCGAGCGGCGGCGACCTCAACCTCCTACCTTCCCTAGCCTACAACCTCCTTCCAGAGAGCCCCGAAGCCAGACGATGTTTCTGTCTCGTTTTCTCTATTTCCCTCGTTCCCTTTCTTCCTGTGTGCCCTTCTCTCTGTGTCTCTCCTTTTTTCTTTCTTTCTTTCACGTTTTCATCTTCATCGGTTGGATTATTCCTTTTTTTTCTCTCTTTCGTTCCTTCTGTCCGCATTTCGCCACCCCTTTCACCCTTATTCTTCACCGAGACTCCCTTCCCTGCTTCACCTTGTTTCTCCTAGATCTAGTTTTACCTTTATTTATTTCGAGGCTATTATCGTGAGCAGGACGAGGCTATTTTTGTTTCTGTATGCGCAAGCATCTGAGCTTCCTTGGATCGGGTTTTCCTGGATTTTCAAGAGAGAAGGGTCAGCGTTTAATCTTCGGCCAGAGAGGTTGCATACAGAATCAAGGTTCATGCATTTGTGGATGGGGATTCTTGTTTCAGAGTGAGTTCGGGAGACGAAGAGATCCGCTAGATTTTGTTCGGCGTTGACACCCCCGAGATTCGACCGCGGGCTTCTACGAACTTTTCGAGAAAGATGGCTCGATGCCGAGGCGTTCCTGTTGATCGCTTTGGCGTTCAACTTCTTCTTCGTTTATGTTATTCAACACTAATTTCAGAAATATATTATGGAAATGAAAGTAGCGTATTATCGTAACTTGAGATTCTGCAAATCCGTTTAAAACTGTATTCTGTTTTAGCGTTTCGCGCGATAAAGGGTGGCGATTATCATTAAAGTTTGGACGATCGTGTAAATTTATTTTTTCATGAACACAGCTAAAGAGACAGAATCTAGAAAGAGAGATTTGTTCGATCCATAAATATTATAATGAGCACACCACATTGAATATTTTATATATTTTTGCATATTGTATGAATATTTTATATATTTTGCATATCCCATACATGTTAGCACGTTTAAGAAACCGTGAAATTGAAATATAAATTTAAATTTCTATTTCACTAGCCTACACTACGCAATGTATAGGACGCCCCTAATACAACGATAACAATTCAAAATGTGACCCTGTTTGAGATTTCGGATCCTTACATATCCACACTTTTGTCAGAACGTAATGTAAAACACGAGTACCTTGTTTAACGACCAATTTTATTATTAATTAATTTTCCTAATATCCTGACCTAACATACTCTCACGAATTTTTCAATTACCTTTGATGATATTTCATTCAGTTACATTTATGCCACAA
This sequence comes from Bombus terrestris, assembly GCF_910591885.1. NCBI lineage: Eukaryota > Metazoa > Arthropoda > Insecta > Hymenoptera > Apidae > Bombus > Bombus terrestris. The sequence continues at coordinate 8,702,611 of NC_063279.1, read as the reverse complement.
AGTCGTGACAATACAATTTGACAGTAAACAGCATGGCACCTCACTGTCTGCACGGTAATCTACTTGTCGAAACAGGAACAGTACGTGTTTGTTTCCTCGAGGCTTCAGAATTTCTCCTCTCTCCCTCTGTGCAATTGAATTTTGTGACTTCTGTTGCTGTTTCACTTCTATTCCCTTACACTACCCCCTGTTCGTAGTTTGGTGGCATCGCCTTCTCCTCTGCCAACCCCTCCCATTCAGGGGTTGAGAAGTTTGCTTGGCTTCTTGGCTCGGAGACCGATTTTCATGTGACCAGAAATACGATTATGGGGTGGAACGAAGCGGAACGCTACTTTCGCCCAGCTTTAATCGGCTGGTCTCCATTACCAGCCAGCCTTGCCTTTTTGCTAACGATAAAAGGGTTATGGGAATTCTGTGTCGAATCATCTCACGAGCAACGATCGTAAGATGCAGCGTGCTAGGCCGTTTTCATTGGAACATAGAGAGTGCCGTCCATATTCGAGCATGATACCGGTTATTTAGGGGTGGAAAATCAATGGCCACAGAATTGTTTCGCGATTTCATGTCAGCATATGGATATTGAATTTCTTTGGTCGTTGTTATCGTTGTACCGTTGCAAATTATTTAGTTAATAGTAATTATTGTAGATCGAAGAATATAAAAATGATTATGCGAGGATCCATATGTAATTATCTTTCATAGTACATAGAATAATATATAAAAATAGATAAAATAAATGGAAAAATAAAAAGACGAGAGAGTTCGTAGTTACAAATCTCCAATTCTAGAAAGAGGTTCTATATTTTCAGTTCTAGAGAATTGCTTTGAAAATAAGACATACGTGAGTAAATATAATTGTAAAGCAAACGAAAGGGTTTCTCAGTCGAATGAAGATTCGTAAGTGAATTTGTGGAAGGAATTCTGTCAGAAATATCAATCTGTAATTCTGTCGACGTACGTAACGAGATAGCTTTTTCTTTTTTTAATTCCATAAGAAATATATTCTTCTTACTCGGAAACTGGTCGGGAAACGTGGAAGGGAAACGAACCCTCTAGGTTACGTCAGTGGGAACCGTTTCGCGAGATGCAATAGCGCGGTTGAGAGACAAAGACATTGACATTCAAAAGAGAGAGCCTCCTTTCCCGTGTCTCTTCACATCAGACGAACACTAATCCCTCCTCCCTCGTCCCTGACCGATGCTTGTGTGTTACGTAGTCGTGGTACGAACCCGTGCAAGAACGAGTTCCGGTACGCGCGTGCGCCCTGTTCACCCTCTTCGACTTCACCCCTTTTGGCCTGGTCATTTGCATGTTTTTGCAATTCCTCGAAACGCGCGCTGACAATTCTCGATGAATTCACTCGTAACTGGACGACGATTCCGTTTCTTCGTGATTTCAATACATGAATACGCTCTATTTCGGTAGACTGTTCGAAAGTAATTGAAGATAAAATACCTAAGAAAATATCTATGATATTTTATGAAACGATCTAACCTTGTAAAAATAAATTTCGGTAGAAAATAAATAATATCCAGCTTCGTTCAACTAGCCCTAAATCTAAGTCTCTCAGAAACTAAACCAATCAGTTCTATTGCCGATTTTAGCCACTAACTGCGTGTACATATACTATCCAAATATTGAACATCTTAATAACCAAATGACCTATTCCCATAAATTTATTTCTTATAAGAAAAGACGCCATAAATAATTCCAAAATGCAAAATAAATTTAAAAGGACTAGTATTTATAGTCATCGAGTTTCCCTTTGCATTTCGATCTATGCACTCGGTCAGCATCTTCTCCATTCTCTCTGGTTCCATTCGAAACAAAGGATATACGTACTTACACGTATCCCTGTGCCAAGTTACTAGCAATCGATACGCTCGTCGAGACAATATACATAAGCATGCTGATTGCGTGTTCTATTCTGTCTAGTTATTCGCGAACAGGCAGAGTCGAGTAAGAGAAGTTTCGAGACGCGCAAAAAAGTGTGCCGACACAGATCATCGTCGATGGGGTTGGCGAAAAGGACGAGGTATTTGCACTAGACCTAGAGAAAAACAGTGCTCACGAGGGTGTGCATAAAATTAGACGGTACATTCAACTCTGTTGAGAGCGTGCCAAGAGCTCGGTCGGACGATCAACGGTATCTTCTTGTTCTTGCGAACGCTATGCGGCACGATGTTGCAGCAGCCAGGATGGCACCAATGCCCCCGTTCCAAACTTCGCTGAAACGCTCTCCACGTTGCCATGACAAATTGCCTTCTGACTTCGTGGAACGTGATACGCTTACCCCCTGCGAGTAATCGGACGGAAAAGACGCGATCGACCCTCTCACGAATTTCATTTTGTCTTAGCTCTGGTTAATCATGAATATTTCGATACGCTCTAAACGAGATAAGACAATCGTAGAATGACAATACTTTGCAGATTATGAACGCGTGGTTCGATTCTTTATATTTTAGTTTCTTAGAGTAACGATATATTTTGTTCGATGATGTTATATATGTATTATTAGACAGCGAATATTTATACAAATTCATACTTTCGTCGATATATTAGATTGTTTCAGAAGTCTCTTTCGTTTTATATGGAATTGATAGATGCAGAACATTTTTTGTTTTATATTACTTTATTGAATTATCTATGATCCATTTTGTTCCATTAAGATAAAGACCACAACGTTTGACAGATTAGGTTTCATGTTTGTATAAGGATACATTGATGTAAAGTACGCGTTTGTAAAAGAAAGGCACATTTTGGGACAACCTAATAATTAAAAGAATGAAATTTTCTTCATACATTAATTACTATGTTAAGTACTATATATTTTGGATGTTTTGCATATGTTTTACACATTGTATACATTTTCTGCATTTTCTCACTCTCAAATTTCCCATAAATCGGTATATACATTCTATTTGTTATGTAACGAATAACTGTTTTAGTGGATTATTTACCGAGCAAGGATGGAAGGACAGAAAGGAAGAAAAGCAGGAAATGGAGAGGGAGGAAGAAAGGGCGAAAAAGACAAATGGAAAGGAAAGCACGGAAGAAAGGGAACGCGATGAAAGTGGAGAAGGAAAAGGAAGAAGGGAAGTAACGGAAGGAAAGAAACATGGAACGGAACAGAAGGAACGGGGCGAAAGGAAGGAGTTAAGAAGCTAGGGGAATCCATTAGGAATTTTATTCGCGTTTGGCGATATAAAGCAAGAACGGTAAAATGATCTATACAACTCGATTTTGAAAAGAACGAACCTAGCTTACGATTATTTTATTTCTCAAGTGTAGAATTAACTTCTCTAATCATTAGTTACGCAAATATTCGAGTGATTTAAGTTGCAACGATTTGAATGAACAGCTATTACATGATCTAAACTTATAACTATTTGAACGAACAATTATTCCGTGACTTGGAATTGCTACCATTTATCACGAACAATAAGCAGATAGTATCTCAAGTAAGCCAGAGTATACATTTTCCGTAGAAAAAAGAATGTGGAAACTTAAAAAAGAAACAGAAGCTGTCATCGATGCCCGTTTGGTCCCAAATTATTTTTAACCACGTCTAACGTTATCTGAACATCCGGTAAGCGCGTAGCCTGGATTGGAAGGATAAAACGGAAGTTGGAAAACGTTTAGTGGGTAGGTCCTTGTTAAATCGGTCGATGGAAAGCGAATCCTAGCCGACGAGAGACGTAGACAAAGAGAGGGAGGACAAGAAAGTCAGCCTCTCCTTCCCTTCTTTTTCCAACTCAACCCTCGTTTCTGACACGCTCGAATACGCTAACGAGTGTTCTATTTTTCAAGAGCACTATGTTTACCACTGTCGGCGTCTGCTTTCGCTCATCCTCTCCATATACGTGTATATAGTCTGCCCTCGACAGACAAGACTAGATGTGTGGCGACGACGTCCAAGGGAATGGGGCAGACAGACATTGCACTTTCCCTCACCCTGGCCTGGCTACCCTCGCTACTTTGCCCTCCGACTTTCATATGCTCTGTCGCGACCCTTCCGACGACTACGATAACGTCGGGGTCGATTGTCGACGCAGTGGTGGACAACCTCTGTCGCATTAAGAAAGTCAGGTTCGTCCTCCGTGCGATCGATTCGGCGTATTTTGGAAAAACAATCAGGCTAAGGAGGAAAGATGGGAATCGACGATTTTGATGGAAATCGGTAATACTATTGTATAATGTAATATTGGTTGATTTTTATGCGTTTATGACAAACCGAAAGCGGACAGAATACGTATAATACACGAAAATCTATAAGATTAAAATAAAGTTCTATCTCTCTAATTGCGCTGATGACAATATAAATTTGCATAAAAATCCGCTACTATTCTTTAGAAGAAATACACTTGGTGGAATTTTAATGTTGATGCAATTGATTTGTCATTTTACGAAAAGGTGATCAGGATGAGAAGGGAACACGTTGATTCGTGGATTTCTTCGGCAATGTTAAAAGACCCTGTTCAGTTATTATAAGCGTACAAGCGAAGTTTCTTTTCATGAAATGTTTTGATAAGGAATTGATTTACTAGAAGATCACTCTCGTCGCCATTGGGAATTTAAATTGTAAGAAAGTGAGTAATTTTTGGACATATTTAAATTGAAATATTTCACTGGAAATTTATAGAAAGTTAGGATTAAAAGGAAACTTAATAGAATATAGGAGATAAGAAATGTAATTTTCATGGTTTTTGTGATCGTTAAATGAAAGGGGGAGAAAGTATCCAATTGCCAGTAATATTCCTCAAGCTCCAGGCCTGTTAGGGTAATACATCGACTTTAAAATCAACACAAGCATCTCATATTTCCTTCAGCCGTCGCTCTTCTTGACGAAGTTCGAAGGGGTGATATTATCGCGGCAAGAAGACTAGGATTATGGATGGGGAAATGGAAATGTTTGGAAAGCATGCGTAAATTCAACGTTGAATTCGGTTTAGGTTTGAATTTCTTGATACCTTTCGCAAGAGAAGTCGTCGTGTTCGAGGCCGATATTACAGCCTCGATACATCTCGAACCAACCCTCATCTTTCTTTTTCATGCTTCAATAAAAAAATCTATCAACCACTCCGCGAACTCTCAAACTACAAACACAGTGAAACTTTCACCCTCCTATTCTAACGTCCTTGTAGTATAAAAAGTAGGAGTAACAGGGTGAAAATAAGATCATTAAGAATTCTATAGAAACCTTTTTCATATTTAAATGAAAAACACTATAGAACACTTTTGTGCCAAGTTCCTTCTGATATGAATACAATTAATAGCAACAAAATAAAATCAACTGGTAAAAATGTATTTCCTAATAAAAACGATAAAACGATTGAAGATTCTATAAAATGCCAACAGTCTCAGATTTCTCATTACTAAACCTCAAACTGCTCAGCAAACTTACCATCAACTATTATATATATATACATAAAATACCTAAAATCTTAAAATTCTATAAAATGTCTGAAAACTCGGAAGATTCCACAATATTCCAAAATTATTAAAAATTACAGAAGATTGCATAGAATTCATTATCAAACCCCAAACAACTCAATAAATATCCCGTCAACCGTTACACATATTACGTAAAATACCAAAAATCTTGCAAGGTTTAATAAAATGTCAAAAATGTCGGACGTTTCCATAAAACGTGCAAAATCTCAGAGTGGTTCCATAAAGTGTCAAAAATCATGAAAGCTTCCTCATTGCGAAACCTCAAACACCTCGATAAACGTCATCATCCATTCTCTCAAGGGCCGCGCAGTTTCATAACCTGAAAGTTACAGAGAGGAACGCGAGTTCCAGTGCTCTTAACTGCCTGGTGACTAGATCTAGGCGAAAGTAACGCGAGTTTGCCGCGTATCGGCGTGTCGTCCTCAGGGTGATATGATAAAATAGAATTTTTCGGTATTCGTACGAACCAAGGATAGACGAAACGCTGAGTGAAAGTTTCTGAGTGATAATTTCATTTATTGTAATTTCTGTTTCATAAAAATCAATCTAACGTGCGTTTACTCGTTAAGTTTTTCCTTTTATATTCGGACGTACATGAACGTTAAAGATTCTAAAGTTCTCCGTTATACCGCGACAACCGACTATTGTTACTATTGTTACTATTATAGTTTCTATTATTGTTACTATTATTGTTTCTATTATTGTTACTATTATTGTTTCTATTATTGTTTCTATTATTGTTACTATTATTGTTACTATTATTATTTGAATATTCAAAATTTCAAAAATTCAAATTTTCAATTTTTCAAATTTGAATTTTCAAATTTGAATTTTCAAATTTGTATTTTCAAATTTTCAAATTTTCAAAAATTCAAATTTTCAAATTTTCAAATTTGAATTTTCGAATTTGAATTTTCAAAAATTCAAACTTTCAAATTTGTTACTATTATTGTTACTATTATTGTTTCTATTATTGTTTCTATTATCGTTCCTATTATTGTTACTATTATTGTGACTATTGTTGTTACTATTATTGTTTCTATTATTGTTTCCATTATTGTTTCTATTATCGTTTCTATTATTGTTACTATTATTATTTCTATTATTGTTACTATTATTGTTTCTATTATTGTTTCTATTATTGTTACTATTATTGTTACTATTATTATTTGAATATTCAAAATTTTAAAAATTCAAATTTTCAATTTTTCAAATTTGAATTTTCAAGTTTGAATTTTCAAATTTGTATTTTCAAATTTCCAAATTTTCAAAAATTCAAATTTTCAAATTTTCAAATTTGAATTTTCGAATTTGAATTTTCAAAAATTCAAACTTTCAAATTTGTTACTATTATTGTTACTATTATTGTTTCTATTATTGTTTCTATTATCGTTTCTATTATTGTTACTATTATTGTTTCTATTATTGTTACTATTATTGTTACTATTATTGTTTCTATTATTGTTTCTATTATTGTTACTATTATTGTTACTATTATTCTTACTATTATTGTTTCTATTATTGTTACTATTATTGTTACTATTATTCTTACTATTATTGTTTCTATTATTGTTACTGTTATTGTTTCTATTATTGTTACTATTATTGTTTCTATTATTGTTTCTATTATTGTTACTATTATTGTTACTATTATTGTTTTACTATTATTATTACTATTATTATTTGAATATTCAAAATTTCAAAAATTCAAATTTTCAATTTTTCAACTTTGAATTTTCAAGTTTGAATTTTCAAATTTGTATTTTCAAATTTTCAAAAATTCAAATTTTCAAATTTCCAAATTTTCAAAAATTCAAATTTTCAAATTTTCAAATTTGAATTTTCGAATTTGAATTTTCAAAAATTCAAACTTTCAAATTTGTTACTATTATTGTTACTATTATTGTTTCTATTATTGTTTCTATTATCGTTTCTATTATTGTTACCATTATTGTTACTATTATTGTTACTATTATTGTTTCTATTATTGTTACTATTATTGTTACTATTATCGTTTCTATTATTGTTACTATTATTGTGACTATTGTTGTTACTATTATTGTTTCTATTATTCTTTCCATTATTGTTTCTATTATCGTTTCTATTATTGTTACCATTATTGTTACTATTATTGTTACTATTATTGTTTCTATTATTGTTTCTATTATCGTTTCTATTATTGTTACTATTATTGTTTCTATTATTGTTAGTATTATTGTTTCTATTATCGTTTCTATTATTGTTACTATTACTGTTACTATTGTTATTACTATTATTGTTTCTATTATTGCTACTATTATTGTTTCTATTATTGTTTCTATTATTGTTACTGTTACGTCGCGTGAAAAGGTCCGCGCGACGTACTTTAATGTCTGACCGTCCAGACCCAAACGTCATTAGAGAATCCTCAATAAAACTAAGGCCCACCATAAACCGATTCTCATTAGCTTGCAGAAATCTTGAATCCTGCAAGCATTTTCGGTTTATAGCGGGTACTTAAAAGGTCCTTAGGTTTATTGAACATTCTTAAATATTACGGAGTAAGCTGGTAGTTATGACGGGAAAAATTGTTAATTATATGATAGGGAAAATCAGGCATTTAGAGATTAGAAATATCTGGGTTTTCCAACGAGTCATGCCGTTAGGATGCTTCCATATCCCAACTTCAATCGTTAACGTCTTAGCTAATGGTAACGGGGATCTGTGTCCTCATGTTCATAACGGAAAGTACGAACAACGAATCAACTTACTTCGTTCAAAACCTCCATCGTCAAGTTAGTCGTTCGAGTAGTACGAATCAGTCAGTCGTTCGAGTCAATCGTCAGTGCAAGCCACCCAAGTCAAACAGTCGGAGTCAAGCAGTCGACGTCTCCTCATTCAGTCTTTCGGTTGATCCTGTTGATTCGATTCAGTCAAAGTTGGATCTGATCAATCGCCACATCTACTACGACCCACGAGCCTTCCTCTCTCAGATTGGCAGTCAGAATCTGAGCAAGATCCAGGCAATCTTCAGACTCAACGACGTTACTATTGTGTGTGATTAAACGAAGCTGTTGGAGAAAAATATAATCATAACCCTACCAATCACGGACTTATATTAATTCAACCACCCCTATTGTCTTAACGGAAATCAGGGGATCGATCTACTCGCGGCGTCGATCATTAGAATCGTAACGGGAATTTACGACTCCCGTTGACGTGTTTCCTCGCGATTGCGTCTCCCCGCGATAGCTCGAAAATACAGTTACTATTATTGTTTCTATTATTGTTACTATTATTGTTTCTATTATTCTTTCTATTATTGTTACTACTATTGTTACTATTATTGTTTTACTATTATTGTTACTATTATTATTTGAATATTCAAAATTTCAAAAATTCAAATTTTCAATTTTTCAAATTTGAATTTTCAAATTTGAATTTTCAAGTTTGAATTTTCAAATTTGTATTTTCAAATTTTCAAAAATTCAAATTTTCAAATTTCCAAATTTTCAAAAATTCAAATTTTCAAATTTTCAAATTTGAATTTTCGAATTTGAATTTTCAAAAATTCAAACTTTCAAATTTGTTACTATTATTGTTACTATTATTGTTTCTATTATTGTTACTATTTATGTTTCTATTATCGTTTCTGTTGTCGTTTCTATTATTGTTACTATTATTGTTTCCATTATTGTTTCTATTATTGTTTCTATTATTGTTACTGTTATTGTTTCTATTATTGTTACTATTATTGTTACTATTATTGTTTCTATTGTTGTTACTATTATTGTTACTATTATTGTTTTACTATTATTATTACTATTATTATTTGAATATTCAAAATTTCAAAAATTCAAATTTTCAATTTTTCAAATTTGAATTTTCAAGTTTGAATTTTCAAATTTGTATTTTCAAATTTTCAAATTTTCAAAAATTCAAATTTTCAAATTTCCAAATTTTCAAAAATTCAAATTTTCAAATTTTCAAATTTGAATTTTCGAATTTGAATTTTCAAAAATTCAAACTTTCAAATTTGTTACTATTATTGTTTCTATTATTGTTTCTATTATTGTTTCTATTATCATTTCTATTATTGTTACTATTATTGTTACTATTATTTTTACTATTATTCTTACTATTATTGTTTCTATTATTGTTACTATTATTGTTTCTGTTATCGTTTCTATTATCGTTTCTATTATTGTTGCTATTATTGGTACTATTATTATTATTACCTTATTTCACCTATATTTATGTGCAACATAATATGAACAAAAGAAAGAAAGTTTAAAAATATTATTACCATTGCCAGTGCGTTATGGTTATAGCGTCATAACCAGCAAAAAAGGGGAATAAAATGCGTTAAAACGTCCTAACTTCAATTTCCACGGCAAATGAAATTGTTTACTAAAAGGTATAATTTACATCTTGTGGCTAACATATGTACATGCTCGTTAATGAACGTTGCAACACCTGCTGGTTTTCTATAATATTAGAAAATAATTGATCAGGATTACTAGATAAATGATATGATAAAATAGAATTTTTCGGTATTCATACGAACCAAGGATAGACGAAACGCTGAGTGAAAGTTTCTGAGTGATAATTTCATTTATTGTAATTTCTGTTTCATAAAAATCAATCTAACGTGCGTTTGCTCGTTAAGTTTTTCATTTTATACTCGGACGTACATGAACGTTAAAGATTCTAAAGTTCTCCGTTATACCGCGACAACCGACTATTGTTACTATTGTTACTATTATAGTTTCTATTATTGTTACTATTATTGTTTCTATTATTGTTTCTATTATTGTTACTATTATTGTTACTATTATTGTTTTACTATTATTGTTACTATTATTATTTGAATATTCAAAATTTCAAAAATTCAAATTTTCAATTTTTCAAATTTGAATTTTCAAGTTTGAATTTTCAAATTTGTATTTTCAAATTTTCAAATTTGTATTTTCAAATTTGAAAATTTGAAATTTCGAATTTGAATTTTCAAAAATTCAAACTTTCAAATTTGTTTCTATTATTGTTACTATTATTGTTTCTATTATTGTTTCTATTATCATTTCTATTATTGTTACTATTATTGTTACTATTATTTTTACTATTATTCTTACTATTATTGTTTCTATTATTGTTACTATTATTGTTTCTGTTATCGTTTCTATTATCGTTTCTATTATTGTTGCTATTATTGGTACTATTATTATTATTACCTTATTTCACCTATATTTATGTGCAACATAATATGAACAAAAGAAAGAAAGTTTAAAAATATTATTACCATTGCCAGTTATAGCGTCATAACCAGCAAAAAAGGGGAATAAAATGCGTTAAAACGTCCTAACTTCAATTTCCACGGCAAATGAAATTGTTTACTAAAAGGTATAATTTACATCTTGTGGCTAACATATGTACATGCTCGTTAATGAACGTTGCAACACCTGCTGGTTTTCTATAATATTAGAAAATAATTGATCAGGATTACTAGATAAATGATATGATAAAATAGAATTTTTCGGTATTCATACGAACCAAGGATAGACGAAACGCTGAGTGAAAGTTTCTGAGTGATAATTTCATTTATTGTAATTTCTGTTTCATAAAAATCAATCTAACGTGCGTTTGCTCGTTAAGTTTTTCATTTTATACTCGGACGTACTTGAACGTTAAAGATTCTAAAGTTCTCCGTTATACCGTGATAACCGACTATTGTTACTATTGTTACTATTGTTACTATTCTCCAGGAATAGCTCAGGACATGGCAGTCGGGTGGTGGCTGCGTACGTTCATCAGTTCAAGGTTAGAGGAGCGCGGGCCGTCGCCACCGCGTGGTAGCGTCAGCGTCCGCGGGACCGAAATACATCCCTCCGCTGATGTATAAATACTTGGCCGTAGCTGTTGGCCGGGGACGACAGATCGTCGATGCATCCCGGTAACCTTGCCGTGCGAGCATCAGAGTCGACGCACCGATTTAAATAATTGCGCTCGAGCTCGACTCGCTTACGAAGAGAAAGTCCCTCTCAGTCATTCAGGGACACTTTGCTCTTCTAGGTGCTTCCAACCTTATTGCTCGGGATATAAACGTCCGGTTGATAGATCCAGGGAAAGCGAATACGTACGATGGTGGCTAGAAAAACAATTTGCGTACCGTTGCAATTATTGTGATGTCTAAATATTAATTAATCGAGGTCAATTATATTAAATTTCGTATTCGATAGTAATGTCATAGGATTATAAAAATTTGATACTCGAAGGGTGACGTATAGAATTTGATAAAAAGAAAAGAGGAAAAGCGCTTTGTTAGAAGATACGTAAGATCGTATAGATACTTTTTGTAGCCACTGTTTCAAATTGGATGGAAAATTAGGGAAATGGGAAAGCTGAAACGATTTTCGTGGAAATTGGTCAATTATCCGGGAATTCGGTGATTTGGCAGTACGATTGAATCGTTTGACATTCGCTGATTAGTTTGACACTGGAAGAATCGCGTAGAAATAGTAGATTTTGGGACCGATTTTCGCGTAAAATGTATAAACCGTTTTCTTGGATTCAGTGATTTATTCAACCGTTAGATTGCTTGCAATTCATCGATTAGTAATTTTGATTGTAAAACAAAGAATTTGAGGAAAGAATACAGTTATCAATTAAGAAATTTCAATATTTTAAACTTAGTCTGAGACGGTAGAGGACGTTCCCCTGCCGTTCCTTGATTTTATTACAATCGCTGAAGATTAAACCGTCTACCGGTTGGAAAAGAGAGGCAGCGGGTCATTCGACTGTCACAATAACGCTCTGTTTAGTTGTTTCTTGATTTACTGGTGTCGAGATAGAGGAGCTGATAGATACCGTCCTTAGGAAAGTCAACGACAGCGATTAAATTTTTCTTTTTAATATACGAACGAAAACATGGAACGCATCGTCAATCGTAAAGTACCAATGGTCGAGTGATGTTTCTTCAAGGCGAAAGCTTCGAGACTTTCATTCGATCGTGCATTTTCACGCAATGCAATTAGATCGTTCCTCGTTCAAACGATATAGGATGGCTGCGATAAGTTTATGCACAATAGATTCGTTGACCTTTACAATGGATGTACCCTGTCGCATGTCGATGACACCGTGTTCTATAAAGATACCCCGAGGAGGTAGGGCCTTTTAGCCTTTGTCTCATTCTCGTCCGGCAGACGTTGAACCCGATACTCGAGGACACACATTGAACTATGCACATGGGTAAATTAATTGCATCGCTTAGGAAGATCCTTAAAAAGAGAACACTTTCCTTTTGGTTTCTCGGAACTCGACGTTCCTTCGTTTTCTTTTCTTTTTCTTTTTTTCTTTTTTTCTTCACTGACACAAGTTTGCCACTGTGTGATGCAATAATCGTCATTTCTAAGGCAACACTGGTTCGAAGGTTAACAAGGGGAATTATGTTACGAACAACCTTGGAAGAAATTCCTTCGAGGAAAGTGATAAACGCGTTATTGGAAAAATTAGCCGAAGTTGATTAAGAGTTGATCGAATGCTTTGAGAATGATAAGACATATCTGGGAGAAAATTATTAAACGAATATCTATGATAAAGTATATCTATAAAATGTATGAAAAAATGTCCAATCTTCTAATGCTATCAATTTTATTTTTTCTACTCTTTGTGCTTTTCGATGTTCCCCGTTATACTATTTTGTTTCGATAGTTCTTTCGGTTTATACTTCATGGTCGTGGATGATCTATAATCACTGTAGAGGGATAGAAAATGAGATTAAAAGTGAAAATGTAATTTTGATCTCGCGTGAAATCTACAAGAATAACAATCTTGTAAAATAGACTACTTTCACTCTGTTTAAACCACTAAACAATTAGAAATCGCTGGTATCGTTTTTACGTATTTCGAAAGTGGGACTGCTTTTCACAAGAAAACGAAGCAAACCACTTACAGATGAAATTAAAATAAACTATCCGAAGGTTTTGATTTAATTGCATCCATGTCGATTAAAGAACAACAATGCATTCGTTTAAACTTTTCACCATACATTTCTCGCCGGTCAATCGCCACGATATTTGCCATTGTTTTCGCGTTATCCGAGCCAGTGTGTGCGTCTATTTTCGATGTATCAGTTTCTTTCGTGATAACGCGTACGAAAAAAATGCTATCTCCGTGCAATGGCATTGGTTACAATGAACTCGAGACTGGAACAATAACCTCGAAGGAAACGGCAGACAGGCCTTGAGAATATAAAAAAGTAGTGCAACAAATAATGAGATTAGCAGGAACAACAAGATAATAACACCGCGAGAATCAACGCGCGAGACTCGAATACTTAATTTCGATACGTACCTTAACGAGTACGTGAAAGAGGAACGTTACGATCGCTATTTGAATATTCAATTCTAATTTCACTCGTAGCCAGCTGCAAGTTCTAATAATATAGAAAAAAAATCTGAAGAATATTCGCGACAGCATTGTGCCGGCTGTTCAGTTAAACGAATATAATCGACCATTATTACAAAAATTCTAGCTGTAATTCTTATTACAGATACTGTCATAAATTCACGAATCTCTTCGCATTTAAATACAATTTCAATATTATCTACCTTTACGAAAACTCGATACCTAATTCTTGTCAAAAAAAAAAACAATATTTCCAGTATTGTACTAAATTCGACAATTGCCAGCTACTCAAATACAATTACGTATCTATCGCGTTGCCCAGGAAATTTTAATTCCGATCTTTCCTAGAAAATTCTGGAACGCTAAAACACCATTTCAGAACCAGCAAATCCAAATATCTCCAAAGGAGGATTGATCTGAGTCGTAGAAATAAACTGCTGACGGAACTAAATCGAGTGAAAAGTCTGATTCCAATCGTTGGTAAAAAAGTTGGCTAACCTGTGAACATCGAAATCCCATTCGACCAACAAATCCAAAGAAAAATGACAACAGAATCGATCGGATAAGAACGCTGATTCTTTCTCTGTTCTAACTAAGAATTCGACCAACGTGAACATTGAAACATCACCTTGAATCTAAGAGATGCAAATATTCTGAACAAAAGGATGGAGCGGACCCAGCCTGGCGTTTCGAAAGCTCGTTACACAATGCTATCGCGCCATAACGTTTTACAACTTCCCCTCTTTGCCGAGTAATCATTCGAAGATCACAAAAAAGAAAACCGAACAACATGCGAAGGCAGACGAAATTTCGATTTCGCGACCTCGATTCCCCACTGGCGACTATTTTACGTTTCGGCCACGCGAGGCCCGCCAAGGTGCGATACACCTACGTGCAGCCAGGTCAAGGTCGTATCCGTGGTGCGCCCGCTTGGCTGAGTCATTCGTGCAGAATCGTGCATGCAGAAGCGCGCGCGCCAGTGCATCGAACCCGATGACCGTTGCAGCTGCGAGGCGCGCGCGGACAACTCCACGGCTCCACGAAGCGGCGCAGCCTCGTGCATCCTCGGCCGTATTCGGCTTGCATTCCGCGTGCATCAACCCGGGAGACCGCCCTCGAGAGAAGCGCCGAGTGCAATGCCCAATGCCGCGCGAACACGCGCCGCCACGACGCGAACAGCTGCGGCCAGGACCCTCTCCATCGACATGATTATGCGAATTTTCGTCGGTTCTACTATTCCCTTTCGCTCTTAGATATTCTCTTTCCTCTTGGCTTTTTAAATTCTTCGAGCGAATTTAAAAAGATACGTTTCATTTAAATGGTACATTTAGTTTCTCTTGAACTCGAGCGTGATTTTAGAAGAAGATCGTTTGAGATTGTCGACGAACGAAGATCGCTGTGATAGAAGTATGTTTTTCAAGCATATGGAAATTGTTGTAGGATAAATAAATATGAACTTTTTTCGAATAATTCTAGAAGATATAAGAGACATTTCAGTTAAATCTCTTTAAAGATCCACGTGTGTAACGTAACTCTGGAGTAAGAGTAAGCGACATGTCAATGACTGTGCTCAAAATACACCACGTGGTCCGAAGTTACGTGGTACTGTCCCGTGTTTCACACATCACTGTCTGCCTCCGACCCTTCGTTATTAAGCGAGCAAATTAATAGCCACGGACTAATTGATTTTACAACTGACAAGCAATTATTAATGTATTTGCTAAGAGATATGTAAAATATTCACTTAAAAGATTAACAAGTTTTTAATAATTAATCTTCATCTTGACGATTTTAATATAATTAATATCAATATCCATATGATTACAGTGCTATCTAAAAATGTTTCATATAACAACCTTAATAGGTTCGTAATCTAGAAATCAGAATTGATGCGGCTATCCGACGAATATATCGACATAAAATCGATACTTTGCACATCAATTTCTTCCATATAATTCTCCAGCTTGGAATATGAGACCAAGAATGCACGTTTTCTCACATGACGCGAGCATCAATACGTTCGAAAAGGATGCTCGCGCACGTTTTTGTTCCCGCTGATGTCCTTCGGCTTTCGAATTCTTGCGACTTCGATGAAATGGCAAAAAGACAACGACAAGACCACGCCAGGCCTCCGAGGGTGGCGTACGTGCACGATTCACCGTAAACGTTTCGCCAAAATCATCGCTTGATCCAACGATTATTCATAACAACCTTAGAATCATACGCAATAACTATAATCGATCTATTATTAAACGTTGAACTACGCCCACGATTTACGTACAGTAAAATTCCACGCATGCTGAAATCAACGGTTAGAAAATGTTTCGAAAATAATTGTTAATAAAAATTAATTAATAAAAAGATAAATAGATTTGGAACAACAGATGAAAGTGTTAATATGTTATCAGATTTAGAGGATAAAACATATTTGTTTCCAAACGTGATTTCATCGGATTCTTTTATCTGTATTTATGAAAAGATAAATTTGCATAAACATTCACGGTCCAGTTATGGAAAATTGAAACGATGCCATAACTGTCACGGTTGAAAGAAATTCTAGCGAATATCGACGCCAGTTACGGTCTCACAGCCTACTATCATCTCGATTTTGAAAGAATTCTGAAATGGTTCTGTATCGGTTCTAAAACTTTTTCACGTCGATTTTATCTGACTCATCCTCTCATATTGCGTAGCAGTTGACTAAAAATTTTAAATTCTCAATCTATTATTTTCAACACGATAATGCTTCCACTTTCGGCATGTACGTCGCGGCACACATCAGTACTCTCTCCATCGAGATCAACCCCAACTTTTGCTGCTTCCTGACACCCTTCGAGCATTCTCCCTAAGGGCCAAGCTCATAAATGCAGGATATCGCTTAGGTTTGAGAAACGCTGTGCGAAGGGCCGACGCACCGGCCAGGGTGAACGCTCTCCGCACGCCTAACACGCTAACTCGTCCTCTCGCTTCGTTTCTGCGTTGTCTCGCTCGTTCCCGCTAACGATGGGCGCCCAGCACGCTTCACTGCGCGAGCTTTCGACACGTTTCCAGCGTACCAACAATACGAACGAATTTTTTTTGATAATAGTCCTAACTGTTTTCCCTTTCGAATGGTCTAAGATAAAATTGATCGGAACATTGAACTTAATGAAACGAAATAACGAAATTTGGGGAAAATTTGTCATTATCGAGTCTTTGTGGAACTAGTATATTATAGCTTCGTGATCGATTTTTTCATAAATTCCTCGTAGAAATATAAAGTTTCTCTTTTCTATAAGAATACGACCTTATCCTATCAACCAATCTGAAATTATTCTTTTTACCTTTAATATTTAATGTGCAATTAGAAGCGTCATTTTTGCAACAAAGTATCGCAAATTTTTTCCCACATCTTATTAAACACATACAAAATACAATGCAAAATATAATATGATAAATCGATTGTCAAAAACACTACGAATTTTTTGAACAATCTGTTAACCGAAATCATAATCGATCACCGCTTTTACTCCAAATCCGTTCTCCGTCATTGACCAGACGAATTTCCTCGGTAGTTTCCGTTTCCATCGATTCTTCTTCCTCCTTTCGAATGTGGAGTTCGGCCGAGACCCGGCGCCGCGTCCGATCTGCTACACGACGACGCGCACGCGCGCGCGCTAGTGCACACGCAGCCAGGCGCGTCGCGCAGGCATCGTGCGTGGCCGGCTGCCGGCCTCGCGGGGCCTAGTTCCGAGTGAAACGACCGGCACTGGACGTTGCATATGTGCGAAACGGGTGCAGCGCGGTTCGAAGCGCATATAGGGGAGGAGAAATCGAGTGGCGCGATGGATGGAGGAGAAAGAGGAGCGAGAGAGAGAGAGAGAGAGTGAGAGAGAGGCGAGAGAAGTGCATGGGGCACCGCGTGCGTCGCGTTTCGCATGGTTACGGAGTTCAGTGTCCCGAGCCAAGGCCGCAGGGGCACCGCCCCACTGAACCAATTGTGCCACTTTTATGCTCCTCGGCTCATTTTCGCTGTGTTTTACCACTCGTCAGTCATCAATCTTTTTTCCTCGCCTTCGTTCGCTTCGTCTGCGAGACATTTCGCTTCGAATATCAACGTGGAAACAATGATTTTCGAATGATCGTTCTTTGATGAGCTTTATGATCCTCCTCAAAGCCAAATTGATCAACTCCACCTTTTGTCGGTCTTTTGTTACATAAATCAATTTTGTTATATAAATACACAATTAATATTTAATTCTAAAAAGAAAAAAGTGCAGATTCTTGCATAACTGCAATTGTTATAAAACAGCGTTTTTACTTTACACCTTTCTGCACTTTTCTGTCAAACAAGTTGACCCATGTCGTTTTTTAAGGGTTCATATGTAGATATACATTTGCATTTGTAAGTTATTCACTTCTAGTGGCGATCGTGTAAATAAGGAAATGCTTATTCACAAATTCAATTGTATATTTAACTGTATCTAATTTTGTTTATTTTATTTAACTTTATATAGTTATAATTTCTATTGTACGATAAATATATTTTGTAAAAATATTCTATAAGGTATAGATATACGTAACTAGGTTTACGTAACAGTCGCAAATCTTGAATTTCTAAAAATCTATAAAGTTATATATTTATTATCGCTATATCTAAAATTCAATTGCAAATTGAGTTCCGGAGATGACTCATTGTTGCTATAAGTAATGGAATAAGAATAATTTTAAGAAAATTGAAGATCAATTTCATCGAAAAAAAGAAAAGCTTTTGAAAAATAATGTACCAAACCGGCTATCTCATCACAACTGGTTACTAAATTATTCAATTTGGGGATCAGATTTTTCACACCTACATATTTGAAGCTGTCGGAGAAAACGAGCGAGAAAAATAAACGAAAATTTCGAGAAATAACAACCGCTTTAATAAAGTCAAATCGAATGTGTAAGCCGCGTTGGAGTCATCCAGTTTAGGAAACGAACGGAGCTGGGTTGAAGGGCACTGAGCCACGGTGACTCACCGATAGCTATACGACGAATTCGCTGGATCAATGTCAACGAATTCCACGTATCGACCGCTATGCGCTCACCGGAACATCCGGACTTCTCTTGAACCTGGAATCCAGCCATCTCCGACGTCTACATATTTGCCACTTAAATAAATTACATCATTGAACTTAACATTCGTAAGGAATTCCTAATAAACAAAGTAATATCTATAATTTTTTTTTTATAAAATAAAAAATCTTATACATCAACGATCGTTAACGTATTTATCGAAAGAATCGTCCACTTTCAACTTTCCTTTAAATCTATTAGAAATCGACACGAACGAAGGTGTAACCATGTTCCTTTTTTTACCTGTATGCATCCTTCTCTCAGTATCAGCTTTTACTCGATAATTTTCGGAACCGTTAAAACGTATCCTCTAGATGCAAAAATAATATAGAAAGCTGATACAAAGATATCGCTACGTGATTATTAAATCTGTTGGGGCAATATTAAACATCGTGAAACTTTATCATCATAGAGTGGCTATGAAAAGTCATAATATCTTTAGTTTCCAACGAAGCGCTTTTTTCATCAGCTTGTACATTTCGTTTTTATAATATCAACTTTTAACAAACATATGAAAGTATTACTAAATGATACGGGATTATAATATATTCAGACGTAATTAATTAGTACGTAAATAAATGTACAGTAGATACTTTTTGTAGCCACTGTATATTTAAATAAATTTGTCGTCTTTTTTTCGTCGAAAGTGAGATGGAGTTTTTCGAAAATTCGCCAGGGCTCGGTACGAGTCGAAGAACAAGAGGAAGTTTTAGGCGAAACTGTGCCATGGTGGCGAAGTTTCAGCCAGGTTCGCGAGCAACCGAGAGATTTGCGAACCCCGGGAAATGCGTTTGGGTTTGGGAACCCCCAGACTGGAGGGGATTGCCCCAGACACCCCCTCCAGCGGACAGATCTCCCTCCACCATGGCTATAGCTGCTTCTGGAACCCTAGCCAACGTCAATGGTACGGGGTGCAAAACCCTGTCTGCTTGATAAACCGTTGCACCGCCTACGCACGATATGCATTCATCTATAATGAAAGAAGAGGGGGAAAAAATAAAAAGATTTTATAACAGAATTATAGGAAAAAAGAAAAAAGAAGAAAAATCGTCTATTTTATTTTATTTTTAAACGAATTAACGATAAAAGGAATGAAGTGGCAAATATCGAGGAATCGTGCGTGCAAACAGAAGATCACCGATCCCATCGGTTGACACGCTTCAAGACAGCTCTCCCGCATAATGTTTCGCAATTAGGCCTGAAACTTTCTCCGTTAATTAAGATTAATGGGCGTTCGTGTTATTAGAGAGCAGACGGAATGATTGTTTCAATTGCTTCGAAAGTGATAAGTTTTCTCTAAGGTTTTCCCTTTCGTTCGAAACCGTCACGGTGAAGCGGCGATCAACGTCGAAGAATTGTTCACGGTACCGTGATCGACGAACCCGCTCAATTTTCTCGTCTTATCGCAGCCAGAAAATAGCTTCATAGTTTAATCTTCCAACGCACAAGTCTTTCGTTGATTCGTCCATGAAGATAATTCAATTTTTGTATAATAAAAGAAAACTGGATGTAACCTCCGTGGACAATCAGCTCGTATAATAAGAGTTTCCCAATTTTCTCTGCTACTTATTACTTTTCGTTCGTACGATCGAAGTTCACGCTCAGATAACCGAATTCAATCGCTGGCAGTTCATTTAATCGGCCATTAATTACGATTTCGTTCCAATAAACGAAGTTCTAATGTACATTTTAGTATAAAATATCGAAGCTTGTATTGCCGTTCGTGTATGTCACAGACACGCGCATTAAACGATCGATACTTTTATGAGAATCATATTTTATTGGTTATTTCTTCGCGCGAACAAACTCTCTTCCTTTGAAGCGTAATACAATGACATGAAACATCGATGCATAGGAAACGGTACTGTAGCAATCAGAGCTTTGCGAAGGGTGCGGTACGAATCAATCCTTTACCATGTTCGTAATTAGTCCGGCTCATTACAGTTGTTTAATCAATAGGCCGGTCGATACACGTGGATTAGATGTAAACAATCGATGTATTTCGGTGTCATAGGCTATGTAACGCCGGTACGAAAGCTGGGGTTGCGAACCCTAGCAAGGTATCCGGCCAGCCAACCAGCCAGACAGACTAACATGAAAGGGGGTGACCCAGACACCCCCTCCACCGCGTTGTTTGCAAGCAGCTCGACTACCGCATTGGATAACAATCGCAGGGTTAAATGCACTAGCGAGCCAACAATAATCAGATTGGATGCCCCTGATGGAAAATTAAAACAACACTCAAGGTCGAATGTAAATATCGTATCGTCTAAATACTAGTACTTAACAACGAGAAATTTCCTCATAAATGAAGAAATACATAAAAGATAGGATTTCCTTTCCACTGTTTATTAGGAAATAATTTCAATGTTCAGATTTTGAATTTAAACGAATGCGTAATTTCTGTAACGTTTGTTAATAAAAATCCCTATGGGTACACTGGAAGAAAGGTTCCTATCCATGGTTAATAATTGACAGTAATAATCGGCATCACAGGAATATCTCTATTCGTGCTTGATACGATTATCGATAATGATGTCGATAAATTGGCAAAAAGAAAAATACTTACTTCTGTAGGTAATAATTATTAATAAGAAGCGCAACGGATACAACGAAGATGGCGCAACATGACACGGACAACGCGAGGATAAATAAAGGAGAAAGACCGAGAGGAAGGGCTGGCTTGCTATATAGCTTGTTGCGAGGGGAGAGACGATAGGAAGGAAGGAAGGGCAGGAGAACGTAGGGAGGGAAGGATGATAAGGCGAGGAAGGGAACGGGGAGAAAGAGAGAGAGTGAGAGGAGGGCGACCGTGGTGTTGCTGACCCGACGACCGCTGTAACCTTGCGTTCCGACGCCACACATCCAGATCAAACCATCTCATAGATTATCTGAGGACCTTTAGATTCTGAGCAATACACGCGTATACACGCTTAGAAACTATCGGTCGATTTTCAAATTTATCCCCCTGTTTTGTGACATCTTTTTCTTCGCCTATCTGTTGTTGAGTAGGCATTGATTAACGAACTGGACCCTCTTGCATAATAATTTAGTAACTGATGATGTCAATGAATGGATTATGCAGTGAGAAATTACAGGCTCTGACTTCTATCGCATAATCGGATCTGATAATTTGATGAATGTACGTCGAATGTGACAATCAGTTTTGTTAAATGTTGTTTGTAAATTTTCATTCGAAGGAGATTGGCTTTTATTTTACAAATTTCTATGTCTTTTTACATTCAGTCGTTTTCTTTGATATTCGTAGTTGTATAGAATTTTACCGAGAATTTCAAATATCGCCGGCGTTTAATGTTAATTATTAAATTTGAAGATTGAATAATAAATGTTTCGTATAACAATGTACAGGTTTTCATAGGGAAAATCATTCAATTCTACTAAAGCCACGAGCTGCGCTGTCTCATCAAAATAACCACTACATTTGCATTACACGTTATAGAATACCGTCGTCGATATTATGCAGAATAGAGAACACGCCGTTCTATTATCATTTACATTTTTATGAGAGTCGACCCACCCTTTGCCAGGATTTACGCTTGGTCTATGCATGTAAGTGTCACGAGGTACACTTCTTTCATGTGAAGTCACATAATTCTTATGGTAAAATTGGTAATAAAATGTCTATGAAGTCTGCATACATTAGAAACATTGTAGAGTCAGAGCGGGGCTCGTTAAAGATACGTCACCAATGCGTATACATTTTAACGTCGAGGTCATCCTATGTCTAGGTCAAACCCATGATCTACATGGAGTTTATAGAAAATCACTTTTAAAAATAAGATATTTCATTGAATAGATGTAGATACATAATAGTATCTGAATTTATTTTTGCGCGCTTTTAATTTTCATATAAAACAATATTAAAGATTATGCCTTTGTCGCAGAAACACATCATTATTATGTTCTTTCTACGTATTTGTTCCTTTTTTAATAAAATGCTATCGTTGAAAACAAATATTTCTACGAATAATCTATCATACATTTACTTCTGTTTTGTACATATTTTATTATGCGATGTTTGAAGGTTCCCACGTTTTCAAACCAAACAGTCTGCCATCTTAACAAAAACAATTGTACTTTTACATAACTGTATCCTTTTATCGTATGCAGTACACTACATAAGCTGTAGAAAACTACATTACCAACGACTATTTGTATAGAAACTACGTGTATGTCTTTATCGATTGATATATGACGCCACGTGATTGCAATAATATCAATGTTCTGTCACAAGATGGCAGTGCATGACAATATAACGATTATCCATCTTTTTCTACAAACTAAATATTAACTATTTATCATAAAATTACTTTTTTATATAATAAAGAATCTCTGTATCAACTTTTTAAACTGTTTGAATCTAGAATTTCTGAATTTTTCGTCATCACGAAAATTTGAAATTGTTAGTAGTTTGGCGCCAATATCGAATCGTTTCCTTTCCACAGTATGGCGCTACGATCTTATCGTGCCGAACATGCTGCACCCGAATTTGTACCGCCATATTGTCTCTCGTAAGCGAGGAAAAACATTGTGGTTGCGTGATGTGATTTTATTCGAAATTCAAGAGAAGTTGATCATTCAGTGTTCTTGGCACTTGATTATAATCGTTGGATAGATACGTACAGAAACTCGAAAAGAAGTTAGAGACCGATTGACAAGTAATTATACAGGTATGTCGGTCATTTTTGCAAACCTCGTGCTGCTGTGACTCGCCTAGCGGCTTTCCTTTGTTATCTTTTAGTTACCGTGATATAAAACTTATAAAGTTCCTAAATTGTTTCTAGTCTGTATTTAATATAGGTGTTCATTTAAGACAATACGATTACCTGTCGGGCAATTAAATTCCGATACATGATTCGAACGTGGTGACTAAGGTTATTATTTTCACCGAATGTGACCTTATAGTGCGTAGCGAGAGTTCCGATGACCACAATATGGGCATATTATATCAATTCAATTGACTAATTTAAATATATAACACGTGGTTTGTCTCATTATACCCGCTATCCTCTTCGTTTTCTCTATGGTACGAATCGCGTGTCTACTGTTTCACTCTTTACAGTGAAATATCGACACACGTCGTATGGCGATTGAGTTTTCTAGTCGCACACAACATTTGGAAATAACGTATTCCTGGAAGGTTATATATACATACATTCCTTAAACTTAAGTCTTTCTGCGTACTAATTCCCATGTTATATATATATATATATATATATATATATATATATATATACGTTTGATTGTCTCGTGTACCGTTGTACTTTATCTTAGCTTGTACGAATGTATTGTATGAGCTAAAGTACATTGATTTAATTATATTATCTGCGTACTTGATAGATCATATAGGACTGTGTAGTTACCGCCGAGAAATTATATGTTTGATGCTTGTAGCGGCATTTTTGTATCTTCATTATCTTGTTTAGTTATTAACAACAATCGATAAAGTATTTCGAAAGCAGGCCATTTGGTAGGATACTGTATACTGTCTGCACTACCTATAGCGTGTTGTGTTCCTCCATGTGTGTACGGACATTTAAAGGGTCAACAGACTGTGGAGTCACTTTTAGTTACGTGCTATTTCTAAGATACGTTCGTACACTTTCCGATCATGTTGCTTCCTAAGGCGGTTGTCGCTGAATGTGGCATAGGTTATTTCCGTATAACGTTAGAATCATCAAGCGTAGTCACGTGACCACCTGTATGAAATAAAATTGAAATTTCATTTATTGTTACGACGCTATTCGAGTTTATCTCGATAATAAATTATTGAAACACGTACTCTGTGGTACAGATATAAATTTGAGTATGTCGGTAAATAAAATATGTTAATCAAAATGTAATTTGCCATTTGTACGATATATTATTAATTGATAAATAAAAATAGTACGAAAGTGTATTTTATCTGTCAACTAGTTCTATCGTTAGAATGTAGTATTTCACTTTTTCTATATAATTTGTAATATTAATTAATATCTAAAATTGAAAAATCCTTTTTAATTTATTTTAATAAAAATTCTAAGTGAACATTTCTGTAAGGTCAGTTTTATATTGGACAACGTAGATTTGTACGTTTCCTTGAATTCACTGATAGATGAATTTATTATCAGTACTATAGGTTACAATGTAAACACAAAGTGTCTAATCTATAGCGATACGAAATGTTGTTAACAGGTCTTCGATTAAATCGGAGGTTAAGGGTAGCCACAGATTAATCAACACATATGCAACGAATTTAATTTTATTTATGACATTTTATCCGTATCTTGACATTTTATACATTTATAATATAAAGTAATAAATAACGGAACGTAAATATTCCACAACATTTTAAATATTACATCTCGATGTAGCAGTTAACACTTACTTAATAGTACTTCAATTTTGGTCCGTTATCGACTACAATTCCTTTTACGTAACGTCGTAATGATACAACAATTTTGCAACAGAGTGCATGTACTACTCAATCGATTCTCGATCTGTAACGTGGTGCGTCCCTAAATTGAAATTTTATCCGAAATATTTGGACGTTACTCTGTAACTGTTCGAACGATTGATTCGCACATTTCCTACAGAGGGTGCTAGAAGGAAAGTTTCATACGAAAACGTGTTTCACGCGAGCAGCAGGATCTCTTTTGTATCCCTTTTTGTTGCACGTTTCATCGTTCTTCTCGCAGGTTCCTCTTCCTCTTTTCGTTCTCCTTCCTCGCAATACTCGTTACTCGTTACCCATGCTCGGTTACTTCATCGTTCTCTCTGCGCGTGCAGGTTGGACATTCCAAGAGCACGTTGAACCGTCGCGGTCACCTTCGTCTCTTGCATTTCTATACTGTCCCCAGTGTGTAACGATCTTGCCGGATAAAATCTGTCCACTCGTGGACGGGTGTCTCCCTCTCTGTCCACTGATAAAACTAATACGCGAAATTTTAAGTGGCGCTTGCAAACAGCACGTCCATCTCGATTCGTAATTACGACGCGCGCTCCTCCTTAGTCAGCGATGTGATAGTCACGATTGCATGCATTATTTTGAGATGAAAGCATCTTACAAACGTGGCTCGGTTGTATCGTGGAGAAATGGCAAAGAGGACCTAGATACAACATCCGCGATCCAGATATCCTCGCATCCGGGTGTTCGAGATAATATCTGTCTTCGAAATTAATAACTCGAATCAACCAGAACTGATTTTAAAGGCATTAAGTAAGCATGTCGAATAGACTAGCAACGTCTAGTGCGTATTATAAGCCAGATCTTCACCGAACCAACAAAGAGCAACTTTTTTTGCTGTTCCATGTTCTTTGAAGAAGTCGCTAATGTGAACAAAATGTTTCTAAATGTTTCTGCCGTTCGTTGGAAATGTTTCAAAAGCATGCAGATAACAAGATGTAGGTAAGAAGGTTGCTCATTGTTGAAGCGTTGGAGACCTGGCTAATCCTGTGTTCAATGGTTTTGACCATTTAAAGGGGGGGGGGGAGACAAACGATTATTCGTATACGTCTTAGGGTTCGTTCGGCAGTTATGTGTTGATGAATTGTCGGAACGATCGATACACGCCTTAGTGTGGTTTATGGATTCTCTAAGAATTTTGTCTCGGAAGTTAAATCGTGGCGCGTAACCCAGTTCTCGACAGAGAGCGACTACTCACCGATCCGATCTCCGTCGGACAACAGTTACCGGTTTGATTTTAATTTAACTTTTCTTTTTTTCTCCTTTCGGTTTGTCCAACCTCCTCTCTCCCTCCTCTCTCTTTCGGGCAGCACGAATAACAGCTCGAGTCGTTTTCTTGTTTCACCTTGGCCAATCTCTCCTCTCTTACTTCTTGTACACTGTGTATATCGAAAGAGATTAAGCAGCCTTTGAAGTTGTCTTTCTGATGAAATTTCTATGATAATTTGCGGACCGTTTCTTTCGTTCGTTCATATTATTCGACGTCCGTTATCGTTAAAGACGATGCGGCTGTTGTACTCGCGACGGATGAATCGTAGTTCTCGTAACGTATCGAAGGGATTTTGACAATGTTTAACGCTCGATGAAAACTCGTGTATTTTTAATGGACATTTAAAAATGCCAGTAGATAGGCAGACCTTTTGGTTTCTGCGGCCAATAATAAATTTGGAAATTTATTAAGAGATACTGCTACATTTGCTTGGCGACTTCATACATATTTCTGGTAATACATCAGTCAGACGTTGCCAAGAAATTAGTAATAAATTCTATAATGAAGTGAATATATATATGTCAGTCGTGTTTCGTCCATTTTCTAGTTTGATGCTTAGAAAGGTTACTGTGGATTATATGCTTCTAAAACAACTTTCAATTAGATGAAAGATCGGTATCGTTATCGAGTAAAAAAGTTCAAGATAGTGCACGACCGATTTAGATGGTATCAGCTATGCCATTAAAAAATTGTGCCAAGGAGAAAATATATGTATATATATATATAACGCGTGAATAATAATAATAGAGTTTGACAGTTTGCTATACGTAATAGAAAAATTCAAAAATTGTATTATTACTTTATTATGAACTATACTATACCATAGTTAGAATGTAATTGTGAATTACAATATTGATACTCGTACTAACTCGATGTTGCACTCTAGTGTTATACCAGAGTGCAACGATACTACTATAATACATATAGTGATAACACAATAAGATATTAAAATCTGTTACCACGTTTTGTTAACTGACTACTATATAATTACCATACTGTAACTATGACATTATGATGATAACGTGCTATTATAAGCGCCTGGTATATATAAAAATAAAATTGTCATTACTGTGTTATAAATACTGCTATAGTTATACAATAATTATTATATGAATTATAGTTACGCACCGTGCTATTTATTACTATAGCTGTTATTTACGAAATTTTATAAAAACTAAACTAAAAGTATATAGTAATATTATATCATAGTTACAATTAACAGATTTATGGTTAATGTCGCCATATGAATCATAGTCACGCGCTATAATTACATTCATTTTCGACATTTTATAAATACTATACTCTATAGTTACCATTAATAGAATTGTGGTATAGCTATCAGTTTCCAAAAATGTCTTCGCACAATGGTGCAATATTCAAGCTTAGTCGAGGTCAAAAATCTAATATGCCATCGAATATGCTACAATGTGTTCAATTTTTCTTCGCGCCTTACGTTGGAATTTGAAACGCATGAATGAGCGTAGATCGTGTTCGTTCAGCAGTATAAATTTTCGATCGTTACACGAATCGATGCTGGCGGAATGTCTGCGTGACGTAAGAAACGCATTATCTATCATATGTGTCGCGTAATCGTTTCTCCACATTTCTAATTTTCACTATTCCAAATTTCCTCATTTCAAAAAATTTTAATTAAAAAAGTGAAAATGTTTAGTCATGTGTATTTTTATTAAGTAAAAGGAACGTGAGTTTCTTTCATTTCACAAGTTTCAGCTTGGTTTATCGTATTTTTAAATCGAGAAACATTTTTCGATTGGGAAATAAGCATCTTTTTACTATGGGTAGTCTGAATATCTTAAAAGTCACCGATTTGCACTTGTGGGAACTACACTCGCCTGATACTGTATCTTATGCTAGCTCTGATGATAGAAACTTACGATTTTACGCGACGTTGCGCAATTCCTTCGTTTCATCGTCAAATTTAATCCTTTTACTTTCGGCGAAGATTCCGCGATAAACAGCATAGGATAACTTTCTGAATCATATTGTACAAAAGGATGGACGCGCCGCTCTATAACTGCAACGCGCATATTACGCTATTTGTACAGCGCAAAATTCGGGATATTATAATTTCTCATCGTGCCAAATTATTAGGCGAATCGTTATCATCGGAAGATACAAATTGTCCATAATAATAGATAATATATTTGGAAAATTTTGACATGTGCTGTTCGATAAATAGTTTAATAAAAAGTAACATTTCCATCTGCGAATAAGTAGTGTAAATTAGCAGTGCTATTCTTCGAAATAAGTTACTCCTGTAATTCAAACCGCTTCCGTAACTATTCACTCACGAACAAACCATTTTCTAAAATTAAATTCTGCTCTTCTATATTCGATACTTCTAAGCCAACCTAAATACTAAAATTACGATTTCACTGCTATAATTTCACTCGATTTGACGTTATAAAAAATTAAAGAAAGGAAAAATAGAAAGGAAAAGAATTCGTAAACATTATCAGTACCATCATCGTGTGAACGCCCCTTAAGGTAATCGCGTCTGCGCATTTGCTAGCGGTTCCAGTTGAACTGCCCCCTCCAGAGGTAACCACGTGCTGAAAGCCGTGAGCGTTCCACACACCGCAGTACCGCGTTAGACGTGCTAGCAAGTAGTGCTACAAGCTAGTGTCTTCGACATAGTGACTTGTTAATTTCAGGTCGCCTATCGGAACTCTTGATTTTCACTGGTTCGTTCATTTTGCCGGTCTGTATAGCTGTGCGTCCGTTTTGCCGGTCTGTATACCTGCGCGTCCATTTTCCAAGCGAGTAAACGGCTTTGTGAAAGTATCGAACACAGATGGAAATAAGAATGGACGTAATATCGGTGAGTCGTAAATCTGATCTTCGTAGGACTGCTCGCCTGGTGCCTTGGAGTTCCATGGAACTATACCGAATTCATGTTTCATTCATCGTCAAAAGTTGAAGAAATTTATTCTAATTAAATTCAACGCGAAATATTTACTCGTGAGATTATATCTGAAGTTACTTTATATCGTATGATTTTTTTAAAAATGTGAAGAAGCAATGAAAATTGTATCTTCTAATTGTTTCATATAAGAAAATTTTGTAAAAGTGGGAGAAACAGATTACCATCGCATATGTCTACAATTTACGCTCGATCTAATCCATTCATCGTATGTGCTGTCTTTGAGAAATTGAAAATTCTTTGTGTTACACTCCCTAGTTTAATTCCATAGTATTTTATTAAATTGTGAAAATGACTCGGATGCTTTCTCTGAACTTCAGGTATCACAGATGGGAACTACAAGCCTGCATCAAGCGAGGGTGAATGCACTATACAGAGTGTCTCAAAGTATGTGATACGATTCGTGCAAAATAGAAGCTTCTTAAAGAAAAATATTAAGAATATAATATGTAATGTTACGGGATATTGACGTACATTTTCAATATGTACGGTGTTTATTTTCCTTTTTTTTATTTTTTATTTTTTCTTGTTTTATTTTGAAACATTCTGTATAATTTTTATTTCTGTTATATATTTTGAAGTGTGCATATATAGCGAATTTATAGTACAAAATTAGGATGTTGTGTACATTCGACATAGAAACCACGTGTTTTGATACAATCGTATAGCGTGTCATATTTTGGAACATTCTATACATTTTAAAGCCCGAGTCGACTCGACTTTTTATTTGATAAAAATTACACGAGACGATGAAAATTTTGATCGATAAAATATTCAATGAATGAACTCACATATCCGTTTTTTATTTACTAGCAGTCTCGGAAATTATAATTTAAATTCACTTTACACTTAAATTCTATTTGAAACTTTCCTTCGAATAAAAAAGAATTAAACTTTTGTTTGCATTTCATATCCTTATTGTACTTCAAAGTCTGATTAAAAACTTGCCTTATCGTATGTTACTTTTACAAATTTTTTAATTTTCAAAGAGATGTTAATAGATAAGCATGTAGCATATTTGTGCGTATATATGTTAATTAATTTATTGATTGAACTTATATGTTTTTGCGTGTATTTAAATTGTAATTGATGTACTGTACGTATAATTAAATGGTGATTTAAGATTCGATATTAATCCTCATATTATCTTAAAAGTGTACAAGAACGAGTAGATTTTGAGAGTATTTAATCTTGGTTTTATTGGATATGACAATGAATTTTTTTATATTTGAAGAATAAGCCGTTTGTTTGTATACAGTGTCTGTACTCTTAATTAAGCTATTCGAACGAATACAGTTGTGACCGGAAGTTACGCTTGTGAAACGGTAATTAACAAAGGAAACCGAGTAAGACGAGAGTCTGAATAAGAATTAAATTTCATCGACTTTGCGCGCTCGCTGTAATGTGGCGGTTTTATCGTAATTTAAAAATATAACGCGCTAAAATACGTAATGCTAACAACGTACTACGTACCACGTGTTAGAATAAAATTTATCAAACTGATTACAATATTTTAGATGATTGTATAGTTTGTTGCATAGTAATAATTTATCACTCTAATCTATCGTTTATGATCATTATGTTTAATTTACAATTTTTAGATTTCTTATTAGTATTAACGTTTTAATTATGCATTATATTTATTTTCAGTGTAAAAAGGTTCCTAGTATCAACAGCTACGGTGGATTGGAAAAATGTTTGCTGCTCATACCCAAATGGTAAAGTGGACTTTCCCTGCTTTTGCCCTTATAATTGGTCTATTGTGGTACAAACGGCGTCAAGCAGACAGAGCTGATCCAGGTGGAATAAATAAAAAGTGTCACAGCAAAGAGAATATTACTGAACAGGAAAAGGAAATTGCTTCGTCAGATTCTAATTCAAGCCTTTATGATTCTGGTATACAAACTAGTGAAGTCTGTTCATTGAGCCCTTCTAATCAACGAGTAGAAGAGATTGTTTCTACTCCTAGAAAAACAAGCGAAAATTTAGATATTCCGCAAAAAAAGTCTGACTCACCATGTATTTCTGCGCATTCTAAAACTCCTCCTAATGATGACGGTGAAGCATGGTACAATTTCGTAGATACCTCGTCGAAAATGGAAATACAATTAGGTAGTAACCCAATAATAAGCAATTTCGATATGGTTGCAAGGAGTAGAGGTGCTTCCTCTTTGGAAGAAGCCGCTGATTCTGATGATAAAGTATTAAAGATATTTGAAAATATCGCTGAGGAAGAAGAACAAAAGTTAGCGCCTGAAAATAAATCAACAGAAGTTGTTAATCAGAATGAAGAGAATGATACAAACAATGAATGTAATTATCTACCAAGCGAAGAACCATCTGCTTCCACGCCACTGAAAGATAATGTTAAAACACCGGCTCGAACATTATCTGAAAGAGATTCTGCTAACCATAGTCCAGTTTCTGGTGTCTTAGAAGGCAGTGTCACAGATGAAGCAAGAAGTGAAGGGAGTACAGATAGTGGAAAAGGTAAACATTGGATGAGTATTAAATGATCTATATTTAAGGATGTTATATCGTTAATACAATGTCATACTTATTGTAGGTGGAAGTATCAAGGGTCATACAAAGGACACTGTAATGCCAATGATATATGAATTTAGCATACCACAAACTTTAGTTGGACGACTAATTGGTCGGCATGGATGTTTTTTACAAAATATTCGACATAAAACCGAAGTAAACATAGTCCTCAAACGTCATCCTATATCGAGAGATCAAAAACTTTGTGCCATAGAGGGTTCTACAGAAGGAATAAACGTCGCTCTAGAAATGATACGACAAAAGTTTCCAGAAAAAAAGTTTCCACAGTTAACACTTCACCAGATTTCACCATTAATAGCACCTGAACATGGCCCTTGGATTGCTGAATTAAGACAGTTATCATTAGTGGAGGGTATGAATAATGATGTTGTTATATGTCACATAGTGAAACCAAACAGATTATTCGTACAACTTCCTACTCATCCTACCTATCCATCCCTACGGATCTTAGACGAAAGGATGACACAATTATACAACACGACGGAGTCACCACCAGCTCCAGATGAACTTACTAGTACGTTTATATCGTATTTTTACGATTGTTTTTTCCTTCCATTTAGCTGTAATAAAAGTTCTCAAATATTCTTTTTTTATTCAATTTATAGGTGGTATGATCTTAGTTGCAAAATGGTATAATACGTGGGTCAGAGTATACGTCGAACAACCAGATCCTCATGGCGAACAGCATTTAGTACGACTTGTTGATCACGGAGGTTATTGGGTGTTTAGTAGTTCAGAAATGAGAAAAATTAGGTCAGATTATCTTTTGTTACCGTTTCAAGCAATTGAAGTATTCGTGGCAAATGTACAACCAAAAGATGGTACGCACATTCCTACATTTCCGTGTGCAATTTTTTATATACATATATAAATTGTTAATTATGTACAGGTGAATGGAATCAAGAAGCTTATAGTACAGTTGTTCACATGTGTACTGGAATTGTTGGTCAAGCTCAAATAGAAGGTTACATCAATACAAACACATATATTAGTCTTTATCTTAATATTCAGAAACATGGGGTAAGTAAACGCTAATTTTGTAAAAAAAATTTTAAGGTTTTTTTATTGATTAAAAATATAAATATTTGTATGAGTTTATTATAACATGACTAATTATTTTTTTCCAATTAATGAGTTTCTTGAATTTGTTATACATTGCAGGTGATATCCCTCGCCGATGAATTAATAGCTCGTGGATTCGCGGAATCCATATCATTAGAAAATACAATTCCAGAAGAAGGTATATTAATCTCTTAAGGTATGAATTAGAATTTAGTCTTTAATAACTATACTTGTAAAGAAACCATGATAATATGTGATTACGTAATTTTTTTAGTCATATGCGTATATGATTCATTCTCATTCTCATATTTCATACATTAAGGAAAAATACCAAGGAAATGATACTTTCTATCATTAATTTGAATGTTTTTATTAATACCAGCAGTTTTCTACATCCTGTTCGATATGCCATCTATTAAATCTATTGAATCATATTTATTGAATCTAGATTGAATTACATGACATGTTGCATATACATTCTCTTGTTAATACATTACGTATCAATGAACATATGTAAGGATAAACAATATTTAACGAGCATTTATAAATACTCCTCATGTATGATTTATAACAAGTACAAATGTAAACTATTGTGTTTAGAGTGTGGCATTTTTACGTGCATGGTTAATAGGATTTTTTAATAGTATTTATCATGTTACTGGACGGAAAAAAGGATTTAGATCAACTTTAACAGACAATAGATAATTAAGCAAAAGAAAACACTCCTCTCCGTACTTATATGCTGTCAAAAGGTACAATAGATTTATTAAATGCCAAATGTACAATATATAATACGTATATATAAAACGCCACATTCTAGCGGCTAATTCGAGTAATAAGAAATTAGAAAGAAAAGGGACATTTATTGTACATTTAATATGATATTCAAATGATTTATAACATAGGAACAGCTATTTTACGGTATGATAGTGTAATATACGTTTCTGTAAAGTACAGTGAATGAGAATTACAGATGTTCATGAATTGCAAAAGCTACACAATACTTTTACTTCTAAAAACTTGTGGAATTAAGTTGTCCTTCTATTGGTTTTTTCTCCTTTTTTTTTAATGAAAGTAATAGTGCAAATCCAAATTGTTACATTAAGTTCGGATTTCAAATAAAATGCAAAAAACACAAAATGCAAGGGAAAATATTTCGGATTATTAAGTTCTCTATCTCTAAGCAGACTTCAATCATATGTTTGTAAATAATGTAACATTACTAGTATGTTTATAAAATATTTATATAATACATCATATAATGGTTATATAATAGAAAATGAAAAAACAATGGTTACATGCTAGCTCTACGTGATAAATATGACAAGATATACAGAGGTAGCAAAAATTTATATATTTTATACTTATCAAACACTAATAGAGAAAAGTGATTGCATTATAACTACACTGGACGAATCGGGAAATTCGCGTCTCTGTGTGACTTGTATTACTTACTACAGGTCAAATTTGTTTATTCTAACGTAATTTTTAAATGTAAATTAAACTATATAGGAAACCTATTTTGTCTAAATCGTATGAAATCGTTGTATAAATACTCCATTCCTTCTCTTTTTCTTTTCTTTTTCTCATGCTGTATTTAATACAAAAGAAACGATCACGGTGGTGTTGTTAAATAATTTGGATTAATGCCATTAAATGAAAACTTCATTATCGATATTTTCTATATATTTAACGTTGTAACTTATTGTATAATCTATATTACGTTGAATAGATATTAAACGTTTAAACAAATATCTTTTTCACATAGGAAACATTTTTTACGAAGCTTTTTTCATAATACTAATTTCTTCCTATGTAATTTTTGCTTTCGGTTATCGCGGCAGGTATAAATTGTTACCTTTTTACTTCCTAAAGATTCCGCTTAATATTTATTTACTTAAACGTTTATATCATTTCAATTATGTACTGCTATCGAGCAGATTACGAAGAGACTGGTAGTCTTTTCTATAGATTGTACGGTGTATTGTTTATATTTAATCATAGAACGTGTTCTGCGGTTTACTTTTGAGTGTTTTCACGAACCGCAGCCATATTTGTTATGCATAGAAATAAAATACCATTAAGCGTGATAAAAATCGAGAAAAAGTAGCAAAAAAATGTGATGTTTGCTGCAGAGAAACAGTTTTATACTGTTACATGTTAATATTTACAGTTTATTGATACGTAAACACTATAGAGATATTTGTATAGGGATATACATAGGATACAGTTATTAAGCCGCTTATTAAACTGTATGTGCTTCAATGTATCACCATCGTGAAAGAGAATTTTTTTAAATCGTTGAAATCTTCTTACGTCAGGGTTACAATTCTAAGCGTATGTGTGCAACGAAACAACTATACAAATATATTATTTTATTATTTGGTACGTCTTCCAACCAGAAGAAGTACAGATAATAAGATTTTGTTATATTAGCCTCTTAAATTCTAAGTAGGATACTTTTTACGTTGCGTACATGTATATAGCACATGCGATCAACAATAGCACCCAATTACTCCTGTTTCTTACGATTTCATTTATCATTATCGATTAAATTAAACTCATTTTGTATATATCTCAATGTAATCTTCGGCGTTCTCATTAAATTTGCATCATTTTAATTGTACTATCTTTATTCTTCCTGCGATACTACTATATTTTTTACAATAAATATTTACGGCAACAAATGTGTTCAATTTTATTAGTGTTTAAGTTTCTATCCCCCTTGAAAAGTGAATGTCTGTTGATGTTATCCTGTCTACCCTATATAAAAATTTTACCTGCTTATCTGATCTCGATACTTAGATTGTTACAAACTGGTGTGTTATTAACGACTGTTGGCCATCGGGTCTCCGAGTAACTGTCATTCGTGTGGGTTTACAACTCAGGCCTCACAGTTAACGGATTTTCCCACTATATACGTATACCTGGCCGTAACAGTCCTCGGTGACCATAAACTAACGCAATTATGGAAATTCTCCAAGGTTGCCAAACGACTATTAAACGGACTGTCCATTAAATACGACATTGCTTGTGCCCAATTCTCCTGCATGAAATTGGCTATGAAAGGGAGAAGTCGAAGACAAAAGCCATTTTTCCCGTCTTTTCGTCGTTAGGACCTATAAAACATTCGAAGCAATCAGAACGGCTCGAACGGTTGAACTTTGTTAACTTAGAATCATCCATACATCGAATAGTCAGAACACTCGCGCAAGATGGTTTATACAGAATAGTTACGCGCAACATTAGGCACGATTACTGAGCAGCTTCCAGTATTCCGTAAATAGTTTTATTTAAATAGTCAACCACATACAATGTTTTCTTTTCTCCGAACGAGGGTGGTCCTTCGAACTAATTAGTTCTTCGTCGGCACACACGTGCAAGCGCCAACAAAGCTGTAGCGATTTAGATTGCAAGCAGCAATCATAACAATGTTTTTATTTATATTCTTATTTATAACTTTATTCGCATATATTATATAGTCAATCTGTTTTTTGTTAAACCTTTCGTTCGCTGTACAAAGTATGCATTTATTTTAATAAAATCCATTTACTTTCTTTTTTATGGAACCCTTTACAGAAGTAACTTATTCTACATCGAAACTGAAATTTTTGGCTTCTCGGAAAATTTGTCGGCCGATTTTGCAATTTTGTATCAGAAAAATATAATAACATAGAAGATGGAACAATTTTGATAATTCTTGCAACTTGACGTCATACTTCAGGAATTTGTTTAAGTTGAAACTTTCGGATTTTCGAAGAAATTTTTCGTCAAAATCTTCGATTTTGTACCAGGAGAATATAATCTTGCAGAAGGTAGTATTATCTCGATAATTATTGGAATTTGATATCATTTCTCGAGATTTCTGAAAGCTATTTTGTGTTCCTTTTTATACGATTCCTCTTTAAAATTCGCGAATTCTATTTCATTCCCCGATTTCATTTTTTGAATTTTTGTGGGTAATGTAAGATGCTGTTAAGCTATTCTGATTTATTGAAACTCTTTTTAAATCCATTTTGTATAATTATTTTACAGTAAATAATTCATTTTTTATTTTATTATATATTCATTTCCAAAAACGTTGCTGATTGCTGTTTGTTGCTGTTGGTTACTGCTAGCTGTCTGTGGTATCCTGATTGTTGCTTCTGTCCCTAAAGTAGCTTTGCCGTAAACGATGTAAAAAAGCAATTTATTTCTAATACTTAAATAAACCATTAAGCAATTTTTGTTCTTTCGTTAAGAATATTATCAATTATTAGAAGAATATTATCATTAAAGAAATATGGTAACTAAAAGTCTTTAAGAAAAACTTTCTTATTAATTGTTATATTATTTTGTTTTATTTATTACATTTGGTTCTAGCTGAAGAGAATGATTTAAATAACGGATAATTTATTCAGTTGACTGAATATGAAACGAAAAAATAGCTGATTGAAATATAGAAGAAAATAAAGATACGTAAGAAGCTTTACTCAAGATCAGCGCTGAATTGTACTCTTATTTCCCATCTTATCTTATGAAGGTATTCTAATACACGAATCTTTTCCAAGAATATGCGCAAATATTTCTCTAACTGTACCGATGGCTAGTGATAGCAGAAAATATGCACAGTCCTACAGTTGGTACTAGCGTGATGAAGGAAATTGAGAAATTACGATTTTACATATATTACGGTTGAGTTTCAGCTTTTGCATTGATCAGTAATTTGATATATCAACATTAATTATTAAGTCAGTTGAAGAAAACCTAGTATCACTTGGTATTGCGTATTATTTAGGCTGTGATCTCAATTATGATTTCATTAACAACTGACAGGAATCAACGATCACACGTAATAGTACCGGTACTTCTTAGTGCATGTGTAATTCCAATTTCTATGGTGTTTTGGGTTATAAATGTAGCATATTCGACTTTTTATTCGGATTCTGGAAATCACTTTAAACGTATGTTAAATAATTAGTCGCAGTATGACGACTTTTTGTTTTACATTGTACCGTTCCAATTGTTTTGAAAAATATAACCTTCTTTTTTAGAGAATCTAGTCATATCACCATGGAGATGGCTAATCGTAGTTGTGTTACCAATTTTTATGGCCTTTTGGGGGTTGAGAAGAAAGAGTGTGGATATTAGCGGCGCTATTCTTGGTAATAAACTTTATCTCGAATTTTACAATATGTAAGAAATGTACTTTATAGACAGAATAAAGTATTTTCTATTTAAGTTATTTGATATTATTACTGTTTATATAATATGACTGGTTGAATATATTGTTCATTATTAACATACAATAAAAATATTGAAAATATATAATGTAAAATGCAAATAATTGAAATAACTATGAATAAAGTATATGGTGGTTATATTATGTAACTTATGTTTAATAAGTTTCTACTTGCATTGTAAACTATCTATGGAATATTGTATTGCAGGATTATTTATGGGTTTTGTTCTGACACTTACCAGTTTTTCTCATGTGGCTTGTCTCTTTATATTCCTTGTTTCTTCTACTAAGGCAACTAAGTTTTGTGCCAAAGAGAAGAAAAAGTTTGAATCTGACTTTAAGGAAGGAGGTCAAAGAAATTGGATTCAAGTGCTATGTAATGGTGGTATGGCAACACAATTAGGTCTCTTATACTTATTGGATGTAGGAAGTGCAGAGCACCCAATTGATTTCGACAAATATTACAGAAGTTCCTGGTTGTCGGTAGGAATCTTAGGTACATTCATCAATAATGTATGTTATGTCCAAAGTAAATAATTTTAGAATTTAGAAACTTAATTTCAAAAATGTATTTGTTGCTGTTAATTATTATAATTTATTAGGAGCTTTCGCTTGCTGTAACGGAGATACTTGGGCTTCAGAAATTGGAACAGTTGTGGGTACTAAAGATCCTTTTCTTATTACCACACTAAAAAGAGTTCCACGAGGTAAGAATATTGAAACCTAAAAGTTCTGTATTTATATAAGAAGAAAATATAATGGACAAGTAGCCAAAGATAAGCAACTAAATATGGAAATACTAGTCTTTATTAATGATATTATCTAAAAATGTCTTTAAACGATTGTTATATCAAGTTTAAGATCTTACATTTCATTGGTAATCTATTTGTAGGGACAAATGGTGGTATTTCCTGGGTAGGTTTGCTCGTTTCTATACTAGGTGGTATAACTGTGGGTTTATCTTATTATTTAACAGTATTGATAACTGTAGACACAGTTATACTGCAATTAGCAGCACCACAGTGGCCAATTATTATTATTGGAGGAATCGGAGGTCTCTTCGGTAGTGTAATAGACTCATTTTTAGGAGCTATGTTGCAATATTCTGGTAAGATATCTATTTTATATTGTCATTTAGAATATAAATGTAACTTACATTCAAATTGATAATTTGTAGTTTTAATCATAGGAATAAATGAGAAAGGGAAAATAGTAGAACGTCCTGGAAAGCGTGTGAAACACATATGTGGTAGACAAATTTTGGATAATCACAGTGTGAATCTTTTATCTAGTGTTATCACTGCACTTACATTACCAGAAATTGCAAAATTAATTTTAAGTATTTAAGGAAATATATGTATAATTATGTCATTAGATGTATATATATTTTTTTGCATGTTCAACTATATATACATGAAAGAAGTATATTTATGGCGAATATTTTCTACATCTCTATTTTGTATAAAAGACACGTGACGAAATTTGATATGATGACTTATAATTTGTACCTATAAGAAGCAAATATGTAAAAGTTGTATCCTTTGGAAGTAGACTTGAAATCAAAAATGTATTTAAAAAATATTAAATTATGTTGTAAAAAGTTATATAATCTAATTTTAATTGTAATTTAAACCTTAATAAAAACTTATTAAGAAAAATAGCACAACTTTTTGTTAATAAAATCATATACGTATACGTTTTATACATACATTGTCTAACATTACTTCCTACGTGATATTTAATGTAAAAATTAAGAACTGTTTTTTTCGTTAATATAGAATGAAAATGTTTGTCTTTCAAATTTGAAAGTGATAAGCAATCTAACAGAAAAGAGTTTGGGAACTTGAATTATATCAATGTGTTTCAAATTCAATATACATTAATCTTTTATATATTCATCTATCTCAAAATTTTGAATGTTCAATTAATTATAAAGTTTTAGTTTCTTGTACCAGATTATTTTACCAAACCTTTCAAGAAAATAAAAAGCTTCTTCAGTAAATCCTAATTCTACAATAAAATATATATATGTATATATATGTGCAAGTACAAGCATAATATCTTTTTCTTCTTTTTCTTTTTAACGCTTTCTCAAGGCGTGAATACGAAAAAATACTCCAAAGAATATCTCCTTGTAAATAAAAGTCGCGCTTACAATCCCTATAAATTAATAAAACAAAATATCTAAACAAGCGATCTATCATATTCTCCTATCTTAAATTAATACGAGATCAAAAAATAATGCATACTCTTTTCAATAATATCATTCATTCATTAGAACTTATACAGAACTAGCCTTCACAACTCTAATTATCAAATTGCAGTGGCTACAAAAACTATTTTCATATATTTGTATTTATTATAACATTTATATACTAGTTAATTAGGTCCAAGTATATTAAATTTCGTACAATTTAATTTTTATACAACTATAAAATATGATACTGTGAAAGTGAAACGTATAGAATCTGACAAAAAGTTTCGTTGGAAGATAAGGATACGTGTCAATACTTTTTGTAGCCATTGTATATATACCTTCTTCACTAATTCTCAACATTCTCATTTCAGAATAAAACAACGTTCATCACTTCCAACAGTCTTCATAAAAAAAATGATCATTTAGTACATCCACTCTTAAAAGGACTCCTGCTTCATGTTTGCTATATTATTGACGCGATCTTTAAGCTCCTTAATCTTCTCGCCGTAGAATGAAACACTCTTTGATGTTCGCTCGGTGACGTTCTTTCGCCAGCTTCAGTAGTTTCAGTCTCTCATTGATCAGCCGTCAAAATTATCAACACTGCGTCTGATCGTAGTCGGACAACTCGTTGGACTTAATGAGAATCCTGGCGTGATTGTTGTGACTATTGGGGACGGGAGTAGCGGCGACCAGTTGAACGATCTGCTGACGGTCGTCCACGGCTCGTTTTTCGTCCGGAACTTCCAACACGGACGACCGATAGTCACACCTTCTCCTCTCCCGGCATCGGACCTGCGGTCGAGCGGATAAACTGAAACAGTCAACGTCCCACAATGGTCTTGACACGGGCACGTCGTCACTGGCACGACACGGACAACTCTCTCCCTCGCTCTCCCTTTCGTTCACGCCACTCTCTGTTTGTTAGTTAGCTGTTGCTCGTGCCATTCTAGGGCCTATGTACAGCAGCAGGCTGGACGATGTTAGTTTTAGGATTTTCACCGTTTATTGCGGACTTGATCGCGGTCCGCATCGCACCATTGACTAGTCGTGCAATCCAATATTTTTCTGCTTTATACTTTTAAGTTTCTTTTTGGTTTTTGACTTTTTTGTTTTGGCTATCGTGCTCGTTGAAGCGTGACCGTGACTCTTGGTGGGACAGCGGGGCGTATTTTAATAGATTGACAACGATTGTTCTAGTTCGTACGTGCTGAGAAAGTGATAGATACAGAGAGATGAAGTTTAGATCTGAGACGAAATTGGAGGATCTACTGGTTTGTTAAGTGGTACATGTTGTTTGATTTTGACGTTGACTAGGAATTGGGAGTTGGTTCTCGGTATGAAGGTGATGGAAGATGAAGAGTGAGTCTGACCTTATTAAATTATATGATCACAGTGAATTTCGGTTATTGCATTGCTGCAGAGATCAATATTTTCCTGCAGAGTCATGCGACCATTCTTAATAAATATCTTGCTCGCATCTTGACCTCCATTTCTTTCGAGCAAGGATGAATCTCGAAAATTTATGAAGGACATCCGCAACCTTATGACATTAGGAAGAACGTAGTTCAAACGATTGGCTATGTACAAAGCGGTTCTTACGATTTATTAAGCGATCAATTGTGGTTTCTTCATAGACTGTAACAGTTTCAGCAATATGGAAGATTCCCTAGAGATTCCTTCGGAAGGCTTTCGTAGGATGCTGTAAGCTTTTAAAGCTGTCCAGGGAAACTTCTAAAGTTTTAAACAATTTTTACTGTCTTTCGTTAAAAAGTAAGCTTTCCGTTTTCTCTAAAAAGATTACTTTTTTCTTTCTGTATGCTACAGAATTTTCATGAAAGACTGTACGTAAGTACTATTTGGTTCTTCAAAGAATTTTTAAAAACCTTCGAAGAACTTTTCCAAATATTTACAAGTGTTAGAAAACTTAATAATTTTAACCAGATTCTAATAAAGCCTGGAGACATTTTAACGGCTCTTCAACTTTTAATAAATATTGTAGATATAATTGTTTATAATATCTCTAAGGATAAGAAGGAACAATTACAAAACTACACGTACTTTCCTCTAGAACTAGGCATTATTTTCTTAACAAATATTACACAATCAGGATCCAGTCGAAACCTTAAATGATTTCTCAGTGATTAAAGAAAATCAATCAATAATTTGATTAAGAAAAAGAAGAAAGAACAGAGGAGAAAATGAATAATCTTAGCAGTTTACATA
This sequence comes from Bombus terrestris, assembly GCF_910591885.1. Classification (NCBI taxonomy): domain Eukaryota; kingdom Metazoa; phylum Arthropoda; class Insecta; order Hymenoptera; family Apidae; genus Bombus; species Bombus terrestris. Next base: position 8,659,727 of record NC_063279.1, on the reverse strand, counting down.
GCGTGAACAATTGTGAATGAAAAATATGATATAAACAAGAAAAGAATATAGACGTAAAATACAAGAGATGTGGAAATACGAATGATAGTGTTCCATTTAAGGCGCTTTCATTTCTATGGCTGTTATGATTGTTCTACGTCTTGTGAATTTGCCGTACCGAGACGGTGGTAGCTGTGCAAGAATTGGCTCGATTCCGCAGAAGAGACGTGCCTTCCCATCTTCTCTTAAATTGCGCTATTACCTACGCAAGAGCAACATTTATTAGCGAACAGGTTTTTTCCTTTCTTTGCATACTAGTTAACTAGAACTGGCGTAGGTGGAATTCTTTTACTTACCTCACCGTTGCAGAAACAGAATAAAATGGCCACGCAGAGACCCTGCGAAAGAATTGCCGGTAATTGAACAATTTTGATATTTATATTTCATATATATTTATCTAAATCTAATGTTCATAATATTTGCCTGTATAAGAAATTTTATATTCTATATTTTTGAACTCGGTGACTTGATAATCTTTATTTGTTCAATTTCTTTAATTAATTTGAAGATATTGAAAGTATAATGAAAGTTGAAGATTGAATGTATTTAATACTTTTATCTATACGTATAAGACATATCATACTATGTATCATTGAATTTGTTGACGTGGTAGGTCTTATTCACTCCGTTTCTTTGATCAATTTAAAGTTATTGGAAATGTAAGAAGTTGAGGAATATACCAGTGTTCAGTGTCTCGAGAAAATGAAATAATTACATTATGAACTGTGATGAAGTTTGAGTGTAAAGTAAAAGAAGATAGTATTGGTCGAATTTGATTTGGAAAAGAAATATGAAGTCGTTCGTACCTGAAAAGAGGCCGTTATGGCGGAGAGAACTTCGTAAAATTGCTCCCAGGGATGATTTTTCGGCGGTCTGAAGGGGATGACAAGATAATGTAGGCCCAAAAGAGGTACGAGGAGTAGCGTTGCTCTGACAAGAAGAAAAATATTAAGTTATAAATATTAAATTCTAATATTAATATTTGTATTAATTTATAATTTAATTATATAAATATTAAATATAATTTTCTCCAATTTTTATTATTTCGCTTGTGTAATAATTTGTCGATTAAAAAGAACGAAGGAAGAAAGTATCGCCGACTGTCAATAGCATTTTGAAAACATTCAGAATTGATGAACAAGAAGTTGAATAAATTTCTTTAGCTCTAATTATGAATAAAAGAATAATTCTCTTAACTAAACTAATACACGGAAAGGAATTATAATTAATTACCGAAATGCTTGACGCATAGACCTGGAAGGTTGAGTGCCAATCGTAGGACCAGCTCTCAGTTTCATCAATAGAACTCGAACGATGTTGAAGAGGAAAAGCACGTTCAACAGGGTGGAAACGCAGACTGGGTAGACCAGCACGTTCATATAGTTACCCTCGTTGATCCAACATCTAACATATCAAAGCAGTCTAATATAATCTATTTATAGCGTTATAAAGACAATTTCGTTCAAACTACCCCTCGCAGGATTAAACGTATCGATCAAGAAGAAATATTCATACAACAAGCAATCCGAAGCTTACAACCGAATATTCGATCAAAAGAAAGCTTATGAAATCCTAATTGCTTCTTGAAAGCTACCTTCCAAAAGATTTCCAAATTTTCTGAAATTCAGCTAATTTCAAGCCCCTGTTCCTAATTTATTTTTTAAAAAATCTCACTCTATTGACTTTTTCTTGGCTCTATTTGGTTCGATTCTTTCATTGTTGATTTTATAGTCCAGTGACAAGACGCTCGGTGCTGAAGACATTTTGCGATCGATTGATTTCACGCTATGCGGAATCCGCGGAATTTATGGCCTCAGCACGGCGAACACGAATTTCATAGAACGTACTATTACGGTTTTATTGGTCAAAGGGTTAAAAGTTTGTCGTTGACAAGGATCGCGAAATTTGTCGTATACTTTCTTGGCGGTTAATAAATATTCTCCCACGTGGTGAAGCAATGTGAACATTACTCAACATAAATATCGTGCTGATCATTAACTCCTATAACAGAATCCCTTTGTTCATTACGGAGTTCGTGGTCTTTGGTAAACGACGCTAATTCAATTGCCATGGTTTTGATCCTTCGATATACGTCTTTCATGGTGTGGCACGATGCCGCAGGTACATTCCTACTTGCAGCTATCGTATATGTAGCCTATTTGAAATCAGATCGGTGCTTGTTTCTCCCTTTGCAAACACAGTTGTTACGAGCCAGCCGTTTCTATTAAATTTTAACATATCTATGTAGTTTGATAAATTTGAATCCCACTGATAGCGTCTTTAATTGGTAAAGTTATTTCGAACGCGAACCAAGATTTATTTCTTTCTAAAGGAAAGTGTATTTTCGAAAGGTAATATGTTTTACAGATTTTGCTATTGGAAATTACTAGAACACACGTGTATATCGAAATAACAAAATTTGAAGTTTTCGTAATAGGATTTATGTGATAAATCAACCGTCGTTTGTACTTTTCAATATCTCTCTTATGAAATTTTCCACAAAATGTTCACGAAAAATTCTGTTGGCTATTCGCTCTGTAATTTTTTTATTTATATTTCTTATTTTCCTTTTCATACCTTCTACTGTTTAACGTGTATCACAGTTTACAAGAAATTCATTGTTTTTTTGTTTCATCTTTTTTGATATTTCCCCCGTTGCATTTTCGAAAAAGATATCCCGAGGAAATTCTACCAACAATTCGCTGTACCTTTTACTGTATAACTTGTATTTTTCTTGTATTATTATCCTATCTCACACCCTTCTTATCAGTATCCATTTCCAAGAAACAGAAAACACCATTATCCGATAGTAAAAATTTATCTGCCAAGACGTTAATACGACTATAATTAAGATATTTGCGAGGTGCATATGTCAAATAGTCATTGATTTGATAATTACTGTCGCACTTACTGTCCTGTGTCCGCAGGGTCATCGCTGGTCGCCCTTAAAGAGGCATAAATCGTGACGATAACCGCAGGTACAGGCCAACCGAGACCCATCAGCCACTTTACTAATTTATGCTCGCTGGTGAAAGCGCTAACGAGCAGGGTGTGCAGATAAAAACCCTCGCACAGCATCCAGGCGTAATTAGTAAGTAGAAAGTAATGCAGAATAATGTGTAGCAGTCGACATGTTATCTGAAAATTGTACAATCTATTCATTTCTATATCTATATATGTATTGTACAATCGATTCATTTCTTTATTTCACTTTTTTAATTCCTTACTTTTGAAATTCCTTATTTTGTACGCGTCCAAATACTTTGTACGCTTCCAAGTATTAACTAATTATAGATAACAATAATACTGTACGAATGTAATGAATTAACGCAGATGTGCAAGAATTTCTTTTTCTCTTGTCGTTTTCGAAAATAATCTCATTTCCATTCTATTTGAAATTTAAATTAAACGTATTGTTTAAATCAGTGTATCGCTTTTATTTTTATTATTATTTTATTATTGCTGTCCAACGTTAATTTAATATTCCAATTGCGCAAAGAAGAGAATAACACGAAGGACGAGTAACGCAGTAAAAAATTGTCAAAATATGTGTGAGAATCGTTTCGCAATTATCACATCTTCTTTATAAATTCAATTTATAAATTCATCTTATGTAACGCATTATGTTCCAATTGTTACCGATAGTCGGTACATCAGTTTGACGGTCGTACATCGGCGTTTTTATCTCATACTTCGCTTTACTTTTCCACGTTCATCGTTCTGAAAGAGTAATTGGCACATCTAGGTTATGTAATATCCTATCTGAAATAGCCGATAGCCAAAGAAAAAATAAAAACCGAAGCGGAGATATCCATTCCCGTGGCCGATTGGCAAATTCAGAACTTACCGAAACGATAATTACGCTAATTACTGAAACGATATGCCGCGAGACGAAATTCTCGCGCGAGTTACTGGGTCGAGTGCTAAGCAAAGAAAGAACCAAGGGAGAACGAGGGCGCCTCATACGTACCTCATTGTTCAATAGTAAATCCGTGTTCGCGACGATGCATCTATACCACACCAGCCATAGTGCGTTATTTACAGCGAACGAGGCGAACAAGTTCATATGAAGAGTGGTCCTTGCACACCTCAGGGAGCTGTATTCAAAGGAAGGATAATAAAGAAGAAGGAACTTTGTCCCCTGGTAAGAAACATTTCTTTTAATTCTTCGCTTTCGTTTCTTTGTTTCCTTTTTCGCTGTCTTTACAGTTGGAAATTGCTTTCACGTAAAGCGCTTTGGAAATAAAGAAACCAGTTCACATTCGTACAAGAATTTTCCAATACATTTTTGTACCGCGAGCATAAATAGGGAATAATTGAAAAGAAAACATCAGGCTACTGACAAGCACATTTACTAATATTTCTATGAAATTATTAAACATTGCGTATGCGAAGCAGCGATGGCGTTGCTGGTTAGAAGAGGAAGACAGAAAATGTGTTTCATATAATTTAGAGTTAGGCGTTTTAAAACACTTGTTACAAGACTGCTGTAACTATGGAATTATCTATTGCTTTTGTTAAAAAACGTTTGAAATAAATTATATTGCGTTTCAAAGGACTCGTCTGATGGATGCAATTTTACTTTCTAATATATATGTATCTTTCATATTTTGCGAGAAATTGAGACAACCTTGAGTTTTTGTAGATGGCGCCGTATATTTTCTTTAACATTAGTCGACCTAGCTGAACATCCTACACAAAAGATATGCATTGCGTTCGTAGACTTTGTCAAAGTTAACGTACAAAAGACAAAGGCAACGTAGATAGAAAAATAACGTCTCTTTTTCCCTCGTTTTTCATACGTTACGTTTGACACAGATTAGAATTAAAATATCTTCTAAACTAATAGCTTTTCGATGCAGATAGGTTAATGCAGATAGGCTTTTTGTAGAGAATGTTCAGCTGAATAGGCTAATGGTATAAAAAATATAAGGCGCCGTTAAAAAGATTCAATGCTACCATCGTACATCTCAGAGAATATAAGATATTTGAGAATAAAATTGCATCCATACGACGTGATTGATTTAAAACGTTCCACGATAAAATCAATAGGTAACGGGTTACTTTAGACAACACTTCTCATTGATTCTCTACGCAGGATGTTTAATTCGCAACATTTGATATAACAGGCAATATGTGTATTTGCAATGGGATGGATGCGTGTTGCGTTGGATGCTGGAAGAGTTGTATGGGAATGAGTGGCAGTTAGAAAACATATGTAAACCAGGCGTTTTTTCCGGGCTGTGAAGCCGAAAGATAAATAGATATATTTTAAAAATTCTGTAGAATGGATCGTTGTATATCGTCGTAATAAAACATGGTTAACTAAGTAATTAAATTGCATTAAGGAATAACGCAAATATTAATGTTCAATGTTTCCATCATAGCAATCTGAAGCATTTTCGTTTATATTTTACATGCAAACAAGTTGACGTATAAATTCCAGAAAACAGAATTCCCCGTGTTTGTTTTACGTGCAAACAGTCGTGGGTGTAAAGCGTGTCACTTTTGCAAAATGTCTCTCGAAACAGACGGACCATCGATTTCCATAATTTCCGCTCAAACACGTTTACTTTAATGTTTATTCTACTAAGAAGAAAAAAGAAAATATAATAGAAGGGAATAAGAGCTGGGAAGTAATAGGCGTATAATGATAAGAGGAAAAGGAAAAGTAGAAAAAGAAGCAGCACTTTTGTCGACTCACCGGAAGTATGTGAGAATACCTAACGACAATAGCAATGCTACCAACGATATTGCGTATCCAGCTTCGTACAGTCCACTAATTCCTTGCTGCCACTGAAATCGAAATTTATATCGTTATTGGCGAAATCATTCTCGATAGATTGATTAATAAAATGGGGAAAAAGATACAGATTGATACGAGAGGATTGATTTCACTTTTTCTACACCTTTCAATTTACTATAGACTCGTAATAAAAAATTGCTCGAATTGCTGGAAAAATAAATAAACTACTTTTAAGGATTTTATGTACTGTAAGGAGACAGCATAAATAATGAGAATAATAAAAACTCCAAGGTGAATTTTAATTTACGGAATTGACGAAAATTCATATTCCTAGTTTCCCATTAGGGTTTTCACAATCTTTCGAGGTGGCGTATGAAAATAGAAAAAGCGGTATGGATACAAGTTTTCTTAACGTTCTTGCACAAAAATCTGAAACGTCCGTAAACGTTACGTATACAAAACGAGAACAAGTTTTAGACGTTTGTTTTTCGTATGGAAGATTATGATCAAGAGTTGAATCCTATAAACGAGAATTGCAACGAGAGCGTGGAATAAATATGAACTATAGCAGCAGAAACGCATGAAGCTGAGGAATAGTCGATGCTTGGTTGCAGAAATGTAAATAATAATAAGTTTCCTACGAGAACGTAAACAAGATATGGATATAATACCTCGAAGAAAATTCCAAGATACCTACACATTCTGACATAAGGAAACCTTCTATAAAATTTAGTATGAAATTTAGAAATGTTATATTCAGCAGATGAAATGCAATTTTTTCCTTGGAGTTTCTCTCTTTATTTCGTGCCAATCATTTTTCTACATCTTCTACAGAGAATAGCAATATCGTTCATATTCTATACACTGATACTATGACGACGAGCAGTTTACTTCGTTATATCTAAAAATATTTATCATACATATTAAAAACCTAACGTTGTCATAGAACGTTCAGTTAGAAAGATAAATCGTGCCATGGATCCTAATAGGATTAATATCGATTGTGTAAGCGTATTTAGATATAGTCGTCTGATTATTTTCACGTACACGTTTCGCTATTCGGAGATTGCGTATGTCTTAACACGAATAGTGACATAAAATCCAAAAAATCAACAAATATTTTATCGTCCACTTCGTCAAATGCAAACCATAGAAATTACCTAGTCATTTTTTTTTTTTTTTTTTTAATTCCCGAAATATTTTCAATAAAGGATTAAAATAGAAAGATGAACAATTGTAGACGCATACTTTTCATCCGAAATACGTTGAACGTGATGCAATAATGCATCGCGTAATTTGCGGCAAGCAATGATCTTGACGATCCAATGAACGCTACATGTATTGTATAAAGCAGAAAATAATCCGATTGCGCGATCAATTACTTTTGAATGTGACATGTTTATTCTCTCCCTCTCTCTCTCTTTCTTTCTCTCTCTATTTCTATGTAGACAACGTGATCAATGTGGACCATAAGTTACATCGCAGTTGCTGCAGTTGAACAGTTGGTTGTGCGTTGAACGACAACTTTCGCGTCGTCTAATTACATTTATTGGCCTTTAGTCCCGCTGAAATTGAATTGATCTTGCTATTAAGTGCGACCGGTCATACTTCTCTTCGTTGGGGCAGTTCGTCGCAAGTTTCGATATTTCCCCATAAGCTTCTCTGCCTACTGTTTCTGTTGACTTGCTAATTTGCTTGTGACATTTTTCAAACTTACAGTGAAAGGAACATCCATTTAGAGGTCATTTAGATTATTGCGTAATAGAATATCAATGGAATCGTTCAAGGAAACAAAATCAATAACAGTGTCAAAAACAGTGTTTTAATTATTTATTCCTAATGACTCTTTATAAATTAACGTAAACGTCCGTAATCGCATATTCGCTATAGCATAACATGCCATCTTACGCGGTCGATTCTCAACTTTCGTCTATTTAGTCAGCTACGTTTCGCTATTTCATTACAATTCATACCAAAGTACAATAGAAAATTTAATGTACATTTTCCAAAGGTAAAATGTGCTTCTACGTATTGTAAATTGACTGTGTAACAACAATCTTTCAAAATGTAGAATATTCCGATCTAACGAGCAAAATCTCATAGTAAGATGCATCGAGCGACGTCAAAGTTGAAAGTTCAACAAAAATGTTTGTCACACCTTCCAGTCTGGTCTTCCCATATTCATCCATCCGATAAATCGTAAATAGCGATTTTTCGAAAGCTTCAAAAGCCTCTCTAGAAAGCATCGTCTTCTCGCATGTTTCGCGACAACAAAAATTAATGACAAGATCCACGAGCGGAAGACTCGATGTTTCCACGAATCTCACGAGAATCCTCGGATCGAATGAAAACCATTGAAACAGCATGAAACAGAATAACTGGTTAAAACGTCAACACGATCCTTCTGGACATTCGTTTATAAGGACGTCTCGTTTTATTGCTTCGGCACATGTTTCATTCGTCGTCGAGGGAACCACGAGACTCGTCTTTCGTGTTTCTCGCATAAAACGAGGATCATATCGTTGCACTAACCAAGAAGCAGAAGAAGATTCTCAGTTACTCGTATCTTAATTCGTCTTATCCATTTCTTGGGCAGTTTCTTGCACGGAGAAACGAGATCTTCCTCGTTATATCGCATTTCCCTTCGCTTTCTTTGGTATCGAGATTCCTGTCTCTGGCAACAACCATAATCTTTACAAAGACGCTTCACCTTGGTCGTTTCATGCGAGTGTACTTGGCGGTATTACAGATTCCTCAGATATTTTACTATTAAAATTGTGATTTTCATAAGAATACTTTCTTCTTCTTCCCTTTTCTTCCTTCTTCTTTTTGCTCATCCAGTTACCGACTGTTTTATACATTGCGTTTCTCTGCTTTGAGATTTCAAAGTAGCCTTTGACGTTACTTAAGATGTTTCAAAGACTATTAGCTAGTACATCGTCTTGAAATTTGAAGATTTGAAAATTTATTTTGATCAAATTGATTCCTTGTTGAATTATCTTATCATTTAGTTATTAAAGAAGCTTTTATTTTGTTTGGCATTTTGTATTTGAATAAACGCATCCTGAAAAGATTTCTCAAACAGTTTCTCATCCTATTGTTTCAGCACTGTCAATTGCGTCTATTTTCGAAATAAAATAATAATCTATTATCTCGAATTGTTATTTCCCATCGTCTTCTCTTTTTCAAATAAAAGTTACCCTAGTCTGTCTCCAGGGAGTTCCCGGAATCGTTTTAGTTTCTTTTTAATTCGTTGCTTTTAATATCGTAGACGAAGGTTTCTTTGCAAAGCGCGTATTACGCGCTATGTACTCGGGATTTTCGAGCTTTGTTGGTCGACGAATACAATGCTATAAGATCGAGATCAGTATCGTTTTTATCTTCCGTAAAGAAGAGAATATCGTCTGTCTACGATAAAATCTGTTGGTCTACGATATACGTGCACACTTTCGTGGAAATTTTGCAAATCTTATGAACTAAACAATGCTGTTGCACGCTAGATATGTAATAAAGCCTATCGTCGTAAAGTGTCGTCGTCAACTTTTAATGTCCTATGATGCTCGGTTATTAGCAACGATTATTTACCGTGTAGTTTGTAGAGAGAGGATTACGTAGCAATAAATTGTCGAGAAGAAAATAAGTAACAGTATCCAGATTTCAAGTTGCCATAAAAAAAGATTGCCTATTCGCATTAAAATATTTAAAGACCCAACATTTCTTCCCATCGAATGCCTGACCATAGTCACACTGGATCACTCGCTACTATACTGCGTCATAACACAGTTGAGTTTTATTTGTTCATATTTTATTTGTTAGTGAAAATCGTCATGTCCTTTATAAATTCAACGATGAAAATTAATAAAATTTGGCTCAATTTTTTTACATTTTTTGTATTGTTAAAATGTTGCTAAATTAATGGATTAAAGATCGAAGGATTTCCAATCAATGGAAAGACAGTACGAACGTATTCTTTCTTCCAAAAATGGAACATACATCTAGAATTTATCTCAGAGAATTTTCTTCTGAATATTAGGTTGTCCGGAAAGTATCTTTCTTTCGTGTTTTTTACAACAGTGCAGCTTCGTACAAACATTTTCGACAAAATTATATAAAACAAAAGACGTTGTGCGTCTATTATTTCCTCATAAAACGAAAGAAACTTTTCGGACAATCTAATAGATATTGCTGCGAGCGTGTGACACTGACAGCGTGGAATTTGAGCGTTTGAGTGAAATGTCAGAGCCAATGCGAGCCACCGCGGCATAGGAAGAAGACGATAGGTCCTCGCCAATATCGATCAAATATTCGAGGACAGGAAGTCGCTTGCGAGATCCGACAGCAAACGACCGCGTTCTCCTCTTGCACTATAGAATAGTTGTACGAACGATAGTTGGTTGCATGGACGAGTTTATTAAGCGTTAAACGACTGTAAATAAACGGAATCATGCAACGACCGAGCAACAATACGATAGAGCAAAAATGAACTGAAAAATCCTTGAGCAAAAATGGAACAACGCGTTAAAAAGTAAAAACAGACAGATTATTATTAATATTCGACACATCGTACATTTTCTAACTGACATAATGATATTTATGAAAAATGCTATTACATTTTATTCTTTTGTGGCCTGGCAGGAGGGACATTTAAAAAAATACTTGCAATAAATGCGAAATACGTCTACCCATAAATACGTAGATATCTCAATATATGAGCAATGGATAGTTGACCATAAATGTGGAAAATATGAGAAGGTACATTCGACGTACGATGGAAGAAACAGTAACCCGTGGCCAGAGTCAAAAGTTGCATTGCTCCATGAAAGAATCGGCAAGGTTGCAAATAACCGAGCAACAAGAGCAATGGGATATTCGGCAGGTTCCTATTCAACGTAATATCTCGAACAAAACGGTACCGTTTGTTTTATTTTCGCCGCGGTCATAATTTCCATCGTCCGATACTACATCGTCACGTTCGATCGTAAATTCCGCGATTTGCATCGGATATTAAAATTCCTGCTGAAAGGAGTAGCTGAATGGAGAAAGATAAAAGCGTAGTAAAAGAAGGAAGAAGGAGGAGCGGGTCTTTTTTTTAATCCACTCCTGTTAACATGATTTGAATTGTCCTCTAACTCATGTGCCGCTACAAGTTCTTTATTGCTAACCTCGAGTGGTTTCAGGTTAAAGGTAGAAGAAAGTCCAGGACATGTTCGATTGAGACGAAGATCGTTTCTTGTATATGGTCACTTAATGGTCTTCGCGTACTTTACAGGGAAGACATTTTCATTGAAATAAAACGCTACACAATTTCATTGGAATAGCGTATTCTGTTCCATGAAATTAAGAGTTGTTTTGTTATTGGTTTGAAAGAAGAAGAGATACGTTGTTGTTTACGATTAACAATTTCACGATTGACCAAATAAGCAATCCACCGTTGCATCTTCGAATCTCAGTGTTTTGGAATTTTTCCATCGCAGCTGCCTTATGCCAATGTCTAAAATCTAAATTACGTTAATGTCGGATCAGTGTCTCGATGATCTTCTCCCAACACAAAACTAATTTGCGAAAGAATTTCTTTCTTCCTTCCCTTTCATTTCAACGAAAAATTAAAGTAGAAGAAAAAATGGAACGAAAGGAATCTTCCCTGGTCCACCGTGTTCTATTAGTATCATTTTGCTATCTTCATGCACTTATTTCCCACTTTCGTCCTATAGTGGCAGTTTCTATTCGATGCGAGTACCACGGTCGCTCGTCCTGTGATGCGTTTTTCCTTTATTACTGCGACTGTCAAGCTAGCACGTTTCCCTTTTCGTCGTCATCCCCTTTGATCCCCGATCTTATTCCCTCGTTTAAATCACACCGCTATCAGGAGAATAATCCTCTACCCTCGAGGCTGTCGTTCAACGCGTGTCGCTCGAGAAACGACGAGCATTCCCATTCATGATTGCACCTTGATATTATTTATGACAGTATCGCCGTGTCATTTTATCAACACGTTCCGATATTTAATTTCCCTTTGCATAGGAAATTATTTATGAAATTGTCAAGGTCCGATTATATACTCTGACATTTTCTGATTTATGACTGCCTTTCCTACTTTTTTTTCTTTAATGTTAAAAGACTATATTTATTCTATCGTCTCTTATTAATATTAAGAAAATGATATTAATAAATCAAGGAATAAATCTAATTTTAATAAATTTCAATGTTATATATGTTTCTTAGTATTATATATATTTAATTACCCATTTTACGTATTTCTATCAATTTCCTTTAATCTTTCTCTTTAGTTGTTCTTTTCGTGCATAGTTGTGAATGCTTCCCCGCCATTGTTATTCTCTCTATACATCTTTATAATGATACATTCATAGCATTGCCAAATAACATTACGTGGAATGTAACGTATAAGATAAACATTTTTGTTGCTTCACTTACACTGAGATCTTGCAGGTTGACGCACGTCGTGTAGTTGCTCCACACTTGGTCAGATACCGGATGTCGAAACCAGGTACCGTTCGACTCACAATATTTATGTGCTTGCACTGAAACAAAAATATTCGTACGCCACGATTTAACTTTTCTTCCTGAGTCGAATAATTCTTGAAATTCTTCGAATTCTTCAATTAACCCCTTAACCTACAACTACGGGCATAGCCCGTAGTACGATAATCGGGCCAGACGTAAATATTACATGCATATTCCGTAGTAGATGATCGGACCGAACGTAAATATTACGGGCATAGCCCGTATGACGTACTACACAAGTCGTGCGAATGGCTCGAAGGCTGCGCGAGCTTGTTTAAGTTTTCGGCCCAAAATTCTCGAACGTAAATCGTAGCTTAAGGGGTTAAATAATCTATTCCAATTCTTTTGTCGATATTTTGACAGCTACGTCAAACTTTATTACATTTTCAATAAACGTCATGCACGTGGAAACGTATATTAGAAATATCGTAAGACACAGATATGAAATATATTTCGCGAGAATCCAAGGAAAATAGAGAACGTCGAGAACTCGAATTTCCATCACATCGAAATGACAATTTTTTCCCGAAAATATTGAAACATAATACCGAAGTATTGAGAATATTAAAATATTCTATTGTAGGAATATGGAAACATTAAAATATCAAAATACGAGAAAACACAAATATATAATATCATAGTTTCTTCCCTGATTTCTGCAGAACGAATTTCATTTGGATGAAAACATCGCCAATATTCGATCCTTCGTATTCTACAAGAAATTCATATTCTCGATATTCAATTCATATTCTTCATATTCTCAAAGAAACTCGTATGAAAAATTCTCCCGAATAAAGCGACGACGACACACGGTGATTCTCTCGAAACGTTCTGACCCGTTTCATTTTACGCGTTGGAAAGGCAAATCGAAAGTAGAAGGTAAAAATGGCTATAAATGGTATCGCGTATCACGTTTGCAATTGCGATAAATATTACACGTCCGATAGTATACGCATATGCAAACGACAAACGAAAATTAAAAATCGAATACGCCGTTGAAAAGGAACATCGATGGTTAGTACTTTCGATATTCATAAGAGAATTTCGTTGGATCGATTTAATTAAGTCTGGCACGAATTTTATTTCCCTCGTGAGGCATTAAAATGAAAAAAAAAGAAAGTCGTTATAATGTACAAAGGGAACTCTCTTATCCTCTCTAACTCCTTAGAAAATAAAGATATTTCACATTTCATGCGTATCGGCAGTTCTTATTAAATCTTATCAAAATTATTTATAGAATGAGAGAAAATACGATGGATTAGTTAATATACTCGAATTATCATTGAGAAGCTATGCAACTTGTAACAAAGAAATTAAATTGACAGGCAAAAACGCGTGTAACGCGCAAAAGTATATAATTTTTATAAATATAAATATTCTATACTGACGTATATATTTCATAAAACGTTATTAAAATCTCCAAAAATGCATCGTTGTAACTCTGTGTAACTCTTTTATGAAAGATAATGAATCGAGCTTTTTGCACAGAAGGTTTCATTCTGTCTAAAAAGATCCATTTTTAGAAAGCTCCTCCATCGCACAGCATGATTACTCTGGCAGCTGTAACGTCAAAAAATCTGCAAACGTCAAATCGTCAAAACGTCAAAATAAATAGAATGTAAAGAACGTAAATAAATAGAACAGAATAGAATAAATAGAATATAAATTGGTGCGAAACTTGCACCGGTTGCGTTATAAAAACGTGTCCATGTGCATTCTGTTTATTTCTTCGCGTTTCATCTCGAAATTCCCTCGAAAAAAAAACAACTTCAAAAGCGCTCCTGTATATGTACGATATATATTGTATAAAAGTCACGTTTTTAACCGCGAGGAACAAGCCGACGTGCATCAGTTGCACAAAGGACAGCAAAGGGTGTGCGAAGAGAAAATCTTTGCAGGGAGCAAGGAACTCGTAAAGCTTTCGAAAAGCTACTTCTGACGTGAAAACGTATTACTGTCGGATGTATCAAGAATTCACGTTTGCTTTAAAGTCTCTTTCTCAAACATTTAAATTAACATTTTTCATTAAAGCACGTCCGAAACGATGATATTTGCTTTACTTCGCGTTCTTCGCTCTGGAATTATGCAATTTCTGCTTGAGATATTTCGTGATATTCGGTTGAACGAAGAAGTAGAGAATACAACTTCGTATTCTTAGTGACGTGAATTTGCGTAAAATTCGCCACGTATCCTCTCCATTTATCGTTCATCTTGATATTTCACATTAATTATACGATGTCTTGTTAAGACGAAGTTAAGAATTTTGCGGAAAGAAGATTGATATTATGCACAGATATTACAGTTGCTATTTAATTATTGATATTAATAATAATGATTGCTATTTAAATATGATATAATTTCTTTATTTGATTATCTTAGTAATTTTATCTTTTACCTGGAAACGTTTCACAAAAGAATAATTAACATTTTGAATATGTAAATCCGAGGTGATTTAAAATGCCTGGATATTAATGACACAATCAAGATTTATTATTCATTCAACGTTGTTGAATGACTTACGGCGGTACATTTGTATACCTTATGGTATACATATGTATCTTTCAATTTAATGGCGTGTTCCATTAATGATACAAAGAGCAAATTAGTAAAATAGCGAAGGACATTATTTATGAACGTAAGGTAATTTACATATTTGTTTGATTAGAATGAAATATGTAAATTACAGAATGTTAGAGAAGCTGTAAAAAATAAGGAATATTAAACTTGAAAAAAAAGCTTGCTGTGAATATCGTGAGAGAAGATTGTCACAGCCACGAGAGTGATATTAATTAAATTTTTTTTCATTCATTTCCACAGAAACGTTACAATGAATGAATTTAATGAAACTCCAATTATATTTCTGAATATGCATTTCTATCTGAATTCTAATTATATTTTAATTATTTATTATTAGTTTCACGGGAAAGATGAATCCATTTAGCGAAAGGACACAATGTAGCGTTAGCAGAGTTAGTGATAGATTGATAGAAATAAAAAAATAATAAGTAACAATTAAGAAGAAGCAGCTGAGCTATGACATTAAGAACTAAAATAGAAAAGTTTGAAAATCTGTCTAAGATAGGTCGACCGATTGTGTATCAATCTTGCGATGGAGTTAATGAAATTCATCATCCTATTAACCATGATAGCCATAAGCGGTGCGTCGTAGCACAGTGTTTAATTTAACAGCAAGCAATTTCGCATTCTCGTGGAGGATACGTTTAATTACATGAAATTAATTAAATTTAAAATTACAAATTAAACTCTACGTCCCATAAAAGACATAAAAGTTCCCATAATAGCAAAATTCATTCCAGTGCTCTATTGGCTGAATTATAGTTGATGCAATCGAAGAAATATCGTTAGATAAACAAGGTTTGCACCTACAACTTGTTTTCATCAATTTGCAAACTGGATACTTCAAACTACCTATCTATCTATAATTGAAATGAAATCAATGCACAATGCTCGAAGGACGATTATTATAGGAAACCAAAAATAAGACTACGCTACCAATGATTTCTGGTGCTTGGCGCTTAAATTAATAACGTATAGTATTCGAGATCGATCGTCTATTACGAAAATGGATCTTTCTTGTTTTATAACGATTCTCCTCTTCTCCATTCCCATTGTTACATCGTAAAAACGTAATTTCTCGAAGAGAATGTATCGCGCAGCAATTCGAAGAACACGCTTTTACTACGGTTGAGTTCGATCGTTGTAACTGCGGAACAGGTGATAGCATCGAGATATAAAGAAAGAAAATAGCGTACCGTAAAATAAATTCGAACGTTAGCTGTTGTTTAAAGGAATTAAGTGGCCGCGAAGTTCGAAAGGTTAATTTTACCATTTTGTAACTTGATGTACTTTCGTGTAAATCGATTCGATAAAATTACACAAAGCAATTTGTACGAGATAATTATTTAGTCGTATATTTACCGTAGCGTGAATGTAACAGAACAGCCGTGAAAGCAAATATACGATAACACTGAATCTTTTAATTAGCATAGAAATCTGATATAATAATACTTGAATTTAATCGCGTGACTAATTTATTCGCCAACGATTTCGTTTTGTATACCCGACAAATTTCGATTATTTTTTTCTTTTTTTTTTTTTGCCAATTACGAGAACGATGTAATTTGGAGGAAAATGAAGTGCAAGCAGATAACGGACGTATTACATCGGATAAGAGGACGTACGTGTAAAACTAAGCAGTGTAACGGATTTTTTATACGTGTGTATTTCACGATAAAAACTTTTCACGATAAAAAATGCATCGTGCAATGGATAGAATGCTAAAACAGTTAGATAACAATAAATCTGACGCATACAGTTTGCTTTATTACGTATATTACACGTATATTTATGTGCAGTAGACGTGCGAAAGCGTAAATTGTGCGATAGCCTTAAACGTGGCGGACGGTTCCACAGATAGCGACAGAATTTATATCTTGCTAAAGCATTGTCAAAGATTCCCAGCATTCCCAGCATTAAAATCGTAGATAAATGTAAATAAAATTTTTCTTCGTTCTTTCTTTTTTCCTCGTTATCTCCTTCGTCACTTTCTCTTTCTTTATTTATCTTATAAAATTTTCATCAACGATTTCCACACAGAATGGTAAACGCGAATAAAACCTTTTTCCATTCCTTCCTTTTTATTCCCCTTCCTTCCTCGTTCTCTTGTTTAAACACTCTTCCTATACATTTACATACGTTTGTCTCTTTTATAATCTCTCTGCACTATTTACCCCGCGAAACTCTTCTCAACGATTTTCGTACAATCCTGTTTTCCTTCTTCTCGGAACACTACGTTCTGGAGTATTTTATACAGTTTTATTGTGGTTCAAAGCAATATTTCGTGCAAGAGTTTCGCGCTTCACGTATGACAACAAAAAACTTTCACTTTAAGGAAACGGCACAATTTGAAAATGGTAGGAAACGATGGAAATAAATTGGAGAAAGAGTAAAATAATTTGGAAAATGTTTAGTCTTTTCGTCATTTAACTTCCCATCTCTATATGTTCTTTGATCGTTTGTACGTCGAAAAATTAAGATAAATAAATTATTGTAGGATCATTATCAGATATAAAATAATGTATTATTATTAGTAACAATTAGTCGATTATTGAGATATTCGATGTTACGCGCGATTAACGATCGATTATATGTTAATTTCCCGTATTTTTCTATTCGTCAAGAAAAAATAAAAATGCAAAAGAGGAGGAAAGTTGAAAGAGGAAATTATCAGGAAGCTATTGTATGTAGATATACAGGTAGATACAGGTGCGGCCATTTCTTGGCTAATTTGACGATCAATTACATTAACATAGTTACAAAACCACTTCCTGCCCTTTTTTTATACCGTTAGAATTGCAATCGAATTAGCAATGAAATCGAATAATATTTTTGTAAAGTGGAATTACATTAACATAGTTACAAAACCACTTCCTGCCCTTTTTTTATACCGTTAGAATTGCAATCGAATTAGCAATGAAATCGAATAATATTTTTGTAAAGTGGAATTACATTAACATAGTTACAAAACCACTTCCTGCCCTTTTTTTATACCGTTAGAATTGCAATCGAATTAGCAATGAAATCGAATAATTTTTTTGTAAAGTGGAATTATCAAAATCAATTAAGATTAAATAATATGTTGATTTTAAATAATTCTAGCTTTCTTTTTAAATAATTCTAAATCTATCAAATTATTTTACTATACTGCCTTTCTTTCAGTAAAAATAGAACAATAGTCGAAATTTTCAATATTCGAAACAATTTCGATTTGATCTAACTAACTAAGTAATTAATTAAATGACATGAGAATAAAGAAATCATCTTCCTCGCCGCGATTCTCGTATCGTGAATTTGCATGGTTACATAATTTCTATTTATCATTTTAAGTCACGAGTCGTTTCGACACTAATTTTCATCAATCATACATAATCAGCATCAGCGTGTGAACTGTCATAATGTTTTCTCATATGCGAATTTTTAAAGTGGCCTCTCCGCGATAAAAATTCTTCATTCTGAAGCGAACGTGACGTAAACGTCGATCTATCAACGAGCTGGTGAAAAAAACAATTGTTCGAGGAATTGAGAAATCAAGTTAAATATTCGTGTCGCAACGCGGAACGTTTAATTGGTTTCTAATGAATTTCCAGGCGATCTTAAGACGTCAGATCGTGGATGGAGGAAAAGAGTAATTTCCGCTTCGCTTCCGCCATTAATCAAAGAGGTAAACGGAAAACCTGGAAGTACCTCGATCACCGGTTTCTTGATCGTGTTGATTAATAATTGAGGGTATAATTCCTAGTCCGTAAGGGCGTCAAAGAATTTCGAAGAAAAGATCGCGGTACATTGAAGATTTGTTAAACTTGGGAAGAACGAATTCGATATTCATTGGATTGCTAACAGCCGGCTCTTTTCAGATTCTTTCAATGAATTCTTATAAATTTTTTAAAACGTTAATCTCTACAGAAGCTACGAGACGTCTCGTTGGATTGTAATTCTGAGGAATCGTATTTTGAAAATTATCGGAAGATCTGGCGGAGCATGATTTTTTATAAGGGATTTAAATAAGTCAATGGAACTCTTGGTCAGTATGATAGATATAAAAATCCATAAATAATGAAGATCGATTTTATGTTGGACGTTTCAAGTGAATTGAAAATTTCTTTCGTTTGCAAGACGAAGACAGGGAAAAAGTCAAATATTTTCTTGCTCTGATTGTTTCTTGTGCAATAATTAGCAATGATATCTGAATTGTTTGAAATTTCCATTGTGTTGTTTTTAAAACACAGTGAAACGAAAGATTTTATTGAAAAGGGATTCTTCCTATGCTCGAACGTATCAAAAGTAATCGAAATGTGTGATGGACTTTTATTTCAAGCTTCTTCCCCTCCGATGCATCGAAATTGAACCGAATTCGGTTCAAGAGAGGAGGCTCGTTGAAATTTAGCTCGTCGAATGCGTTTTCCTACCCGGCGATGGCCGTTTACTTCAATCGCTTATTTCCTTAACGTGTTCAGACGTAATCCGTACCTCTGTAAAATGGAATCTTCATGGAGTGAAAATGCTAACGAAGGAACGCGATCGATAAAATTAGTATACATAGCAGATAACCTTCGAGAACAAGAAGAAGAAACTTTCTCCTCTACTCAGGAAAATTCCACTCCTTTTGAAAAGCAAAGAGATCCTCAGGCGAACAATATACAGGAATGAGTCAGTAAAAATGACCATCAAAAATAACTCGCTACTTACTGACTTTATAAAAAGAATCTTCGAAATGAAATTGATTGCACTAGAGCAACCTGACCAGGTGAAGATATAGTTTGATTTTTACAAAAAAAACACGTTTTTGTTTGTCTTTCATACGTTAAACTCGAGAAATCTAAATTAAAATGTCTCCTAAACTAATCATTTTTCCGTATAAATAGGTTAATATCTTTTTCGTAGAGACTGTCCGATTGGATCGACTAATGTTATAAAGAGCGTATAAGGTGTCATTTCAAAAGTTCAAGATTACCTGAATATTTTAAGAAATATAAGGTATTAAAAAATCAAACTTCAGCTGATCGAGTATCTCGAGTACAACAAATTTTATTTCAAACACTTTTCCACAAAATCAATAGATAACGAGTTGTTTCAGCTGGTCATTCTTACTAACCTACCCTGTATATTATACAACAATATCACAATGTTAGACTTGACATGTCAGAGTTCTGAACATCATTGTACACGCAAAAGGACTCTCGGACCATCAATCTACATTGTTAACATAATATCGACGATATTCATTTGCAAACTGCATTTTTCTCATATGTTCGACATTTATTGACAACATAGTATTTTACAATATATATTGATTCGTCTAGAAGCTTCCTAAATTTCTTGAAATCTTGGACTTTGTTGCCATTCTTTATCTTTTATTCTCCCTCTAAGAGTATTATACTTTATATCACTGTATTCTTCGAGTTCTTCAAATTTACCAGATTACGTCTGCATTTTGATTAAACGCCACTATTTCGCTCTGTCTTCGACTTGGACACTTAGAGCTGCTCTTTTACCCATATTTATCGAATCGGTTGCGATCGTTCTCGCGTGCAAACGCAATGCAAATACGGACAAGAATCAAGAAATGGTAATCGTCACGATTATGGTAAAAGTTCTCGTGATTTAACCGTGATTTAACCAATCTTATAAACTTGGTATTCTAAGGAAGTTTTGTCATTGTTTAAGAATACGCGCGAGTTTTATTGCCTCCGGTTAGTTAAGCAGAACCGAGACGGATCAAGAGTGGCGATTTGTCATGCACGACGCATCGTTATCGAGCGAAATTATGCATGGATAGCCTAGCAGATTGCTTGGTTTTGTTATTTAAAAGACAGTACCGGCGAGGACGTGTAATTTGTGAGGAACGTTGATGATTTATAGAGGGTGTTGGTGGTAGTTTTCTTAGAGCTAGTTGAGGGGTGAATCCGAAATGATTCTTGGTATACGGTGGCGAGCATTTAAATAGGAACGTCTAGCTTCCATAACTCGCGTAAAATATGACCATTCATTTCGAAATTAATATTATTACACTGTGTGGGATGAATTGTTTCTAGAACTTCTACTGTGTATTCGTTCAAAGAACGCATTGTCTTCTACGTTAAACTTAGATTAAAATAGTTGATTAGATTAAACTTAGTTGAAAATTCCTCTGTCCTTTGAACGTGTTCTCCACCGATGGTGTTACAGCGACATTGATAATACGAATAACATGTTATAACATTTACAGGATATGTCGAAATCGTTATTTTTTTTTTATTATAATCAATCAACATCCTTTGCGAAGTACGATACGATGTTGTTGATAAAAAACAGTGTTTTATGCACTGCATAAATCATGTTTAATGCAAAGCGCAGCCATTAATATGAAGGAACAGGTTTCATTGAAATGCAAAGCTTATCGGTTTAGCACGCCATTGACTGTAATTGAATGAAGAATCAGTGTCATGATCACTGCCGGACGCATGTTAATTCCATGGAGAAAATTCAACTCAAGTTTTACGTTCTCTTTCCTGCAAAATTCATAACGATCAGATGCGATAATTATGACCTGTTCTTAATGACCCCAGGATTTTCGACGTAGACTCACAGCAGACGTTACATTTAACTATAAAATTTCGAACAGCTGCATAGACTGACTAGAAATTCCTCAGTTTTTTAAGCATGATACTTCATTCAGGAAGTTTCCATTATATCGCTTATCTTTGTAGTGTAGAGCACTAACTGTTGATATAGCTACTACTCTAATGGTTATTTAATTCGTATCTGCAAACATGCCAATTCGCTCCTCGTGTTTAAGAAACATGCGAAACATATGCGATTTACTATTAATTGTTAATTATCTGACGATGAATTTTCCCATACATGCATACATTTCCCTATTAAGTTTCTTATTTCAATTTTTTAATACTCCGATGATAACAACTTCTACTGTTCTAAACTGAACTCTTAGGGAAACCATACTACTTATGGGATGATCCAATATAATTCATATTTAAGATGCAAGTGTTTAAGTTACGTATATACAGTACGTTAAACAGACGAGTGTTACCAAAATGATAAAAAATCTTTGGTATAAAACTTACTAATACTCTCATAGTATACACACAAATAACAGTTTTAAGCTTTCCTTAATTCTGCGCTTTCTATTTACAATTTTCCACCTCTGTGGAAACCTGACTTTCTCCTTGTACTTTACGTTATTTACTAATATGAAGAACTGGTTTTCGAAATAACTTGGCTTTTTCAGCTTTTCTAGCAATCAAGATTACTTCGATGACAGATTTTCCTCGTCACATGTTTCAAAGAGAATAGCTGTTCTCCAGACTTCGTCATCGTCGTAAAAGCTGGTCGACGATGAAACGTCACCTCGTAAAAAGTTAGCTGCATCTGCTTGTTGACCGTTTGCTATTTGCGAGGGGCAAAATTGAACGAGAGCAAAGAAACGATCGTACGATCGGCAAATATTTAGCCTTTGCAAGCTTCCTTGCAAATTGCTTGCCACAATTCATCGGTTGGAACACTGGCATCATACAGTTTCCCTTCTCATGATGCTATGAATCTTCCTCGTTTATTGAGACGAAGATAGAACAGAGGAGATACCAGCCGTCTCGGGAATTGTTTTATTATTAAAAATCCTAATTTCGATGAAAAGATCGACTCACAATGGAGGTTTTATCCGGGGAAGAAATTTTGCTGATCTATAATTTTCTTCCTCCGATTATATCATAGAAAAATAGACTTTGCTTCGCTGGAAACAACCGAGTCAAGATATTGCTGTGATCTTCAATTGGGGAAATGAGGGCAGAAGTTCATTTCATTCATCTCCGGTTTTAGCCTCGACGAGAAATCTTAATGACTGATTTGTTCGGCGGTTGCCCGGGATAATAAACAACGACACGTTTGTTCGTTATATAAGTAACGATAAGAGTATGATAAATAACGAGAAAAATATGATAAAGGAACGTAAGAAAAATTGTACGTGACATAAAGTGCGTATGTTTTAATCAGAACGTTAGACGCGTTGTTAAGGAATAATCAATTGATTAAGTAAAGTATCGAAGTATCATTTATTATGAGCTGACGATTGAAATTTCTTATCCTTTTTATTATTCTCTCTTGTCCGACTCTTCATAACTTTCAATTTCTCTTCCTTTCACTTACTACTTCTGTTCTCTTGCTTCCTCTCTTCCAGGAAATGTAATACACTTTCTCTTCACGTAGTGAATAGTATTTAATTATTGTACCTATTTATGTAACTGTTCAAGTAAAGTAATAACACTATGGTATGTATAAATTAATTTACTTATCACCTATCAAACTTATCGCCTTTATTTATTGAATCAATCTAGCCTTTTTT
The DNA here is from genome assembly GCF_910591885.1 of Bombus terrestris. Lineage (NCBI taxonomy): Eukaryota > Metazoa > Arthropoda > Insecta > Hymenoptera > Apidae > Bombus > Bombus terrestris. The sequence continues at coordinate 8,636,505 of NC_063279.1, read as the reverse complement.
AACAATAAAAAGTTCCAGCAGACTATTTTGCATTTAATAGTTTAATTTGATATAATGACAGTGCAGTCTCGTTGCTGGTGGAATCTAATCACCAGCGTGTTAAAGAATTTACATAAATTATTATGTAACAAACAAGTTTCATTATTTTCCAAATGCTACGCAATATCTATCAAACCAAGATTGATGGACTAATATTCATTATGATACATATGATAACATTAGCATATCGGTATAAAATTACGAAAACGCGAATCATTAACATAAACTGGTGTAAACTGGTTAATCATTAACATAAACTGGTAAAATTTAACGTTATTAAAACATTTCTTAGAAAGACAAAATTTAAATGGCTCTGCTTCGGTTTAAATGCCAAGTAATTTCCGGAACAACATTTCCTTGCCGCAGACGAATAGTACTTCTTTCTCCTCTCGTAAAACGTAATCTGATCGGTCCATCTCAAGTCGAGATGAATAAAGAACACATTTGGACGTAATTGAATTATAATTGACCCAGAAAATTGTTCACATTACACTGTAGTTTTATTCTTTCGTAGGACTACAAGATAAAAAAGGAACTCGTAACGAATCTGAGTTAAACAAAACCCGTTCCTTACTGAAGATGAACAATTTTAACAAATCTAAAAAAGGAAAAGGAATATAACTTTTGCGTTGCTATCTGCTATAACGTTACTTCGATTGCCTTCCTATCGTTAAAAGCATTTTTTAACTACGATACGATAATTACTAAACGATAGATAAGATAGTGCGATACAATTATAATCGCCAAGGGTAGATATGTGATTTTTGTAAAAATTTAAGAAAAATAATTTCTACACATGAGAAAGCTTGTATAAATGAAACATTTGAAGTTTCACAACGTAGGAACTGCATATCTGTAGTATCGTGGATAAAAGGCTTAAGATATCGGCCGAAACGTAAACAATGTCGCAAGAGCCGCGGCATCGTCAATGTGTCGGGGGTATATCAATGTGTCGTCGGTCTTCTTTTTAAGTGGATAGTTTCGTGGAAAGGGCCTGCCTGACTCTGGCCACGGGCGTTTCGGGACACGTGTCTCGAACGACGGGAAAAGATAAAAGAGACGCTAAAGGCAGTATTAGTTTAGAAGCCGGAGAGGACGGATGCAAAAGGTGTGCAGAGTGTGAGTTGAGAAGCGAGAGCGAGCGAGTGTAGAAACCGGAGAGTGTGAATCGGGAAGTTGAAAGCCGCGTATGAAAATAAGATGTACGACAACATTGTAATCATTTCGTTGCTTTGAATATTATTTATTAAATCAAAAAATCATTACTTGTCCTTTCCTCTAAGACCCATTAAGATACTACATAATTTTGGGGGCTCGAGCCGGGATCTAGAGCGCTGAGTAACAAGTGATATTTCGGAACGATGAGTGACTACAATGCAGGTGAAGCAGTTTTGATTTACGAGCAGGTGGCTCAGATGCGACTACCTGAGTTAAAAAACGAGCTGAGAAGACGACGACTGAAATTAACGGGTAGAAGGCGCGAGCTAGTAGCGCGATTGCTGGCTGCGGTACGCTTAGAGCGGGAACACGGTGCACGAGAAGAAGACGACGACGACAACGACAACGACAACGGCGATAGTTTAGAAGACGACGACGACGATGAGATTGGCGTGATTGGGGACAGTTTAGACGGCAACGGTCCAGGGAATCACGATCTCGGTAGTCAAGACGGCAGAGTTCGGGTGACTCCAGTGGTAAGTCAACGAAGGCAAGACGAGCCTAAGTGCACGGTGTTAACGTTTGAAGACGTAAAAGACTCGTTAGAAAAATTCAGCGGAGATGACCTACCGAATGTAAGCCAATGGATAAAAGATTTCGAGGAAATGGCGGAAGCGTGTGGCTGGTCAGACATCCACATGGTGGTTTTCGCTAGGAAGCTTCTCATAGGCTCTGCTCAAGCTGTCGCACGCCAAGAACAATACACGAAGTCCTGGGCGAAGTTTAAAAAGGCGTTGGTAGATAAATTCTCAGACACAGTGAGTGACCAGGAGGTACATCAGAAATTAGTACATAGAACGAAAAGAACAGACGAGAGTCTGCTTCAATATATAATATGTATAATATGTATAATATGCATGATATGCATGATATATATATATAATATATAATATGTATAATATGTGTTCTGCCGCGCAACATATCTGCACGCCATCCCGCGCGGCTTAACAGCCAACGGTCTACGTGCCGTCCTTCGAATCCTCCATAGACCCAAGGACCCACCATAAAGTTGAAATCCTAACTGCATTGTTCGCACACATGGTTTAAGTCAATCTGTTGCCCGAAAAGACTTTCTAATTCTAGAAGTGTTTTCGGCCGGTTTTTAGAAAGGTCCTTGAGTTTATTACGTGCTCTTAAAAATTACGGAGAAAGCGGGTAGTAGCCTAACGAAAAAAGCGGAGATTTACCTAACGGAAAATCTGAGTTTCCCTATAAACAATGTCGCCTAAGACCCAAGTTGGTAGGAGGTTTCTTCCTCCTCTCTTCCTTCCTAACATTGGTCCCAACCAATCGACATCGCGGATTATTGCCCTCACTTTCCTAACTAAAAATGTAAGCAACGAATCCGCGTTTTTCGTTCAAAGGGCACACCCATATCGAGCTTTCCTCCGTATTCACATTAGAATAAAACTTCAGAGTTTTCCATCGTCTCTCACGGTGACTAGAGTTCCTGCATTCCCTATAACTCTCATCGTTCATATATCTCTCAGAGTTTCCTACCACTCTCAAAGTGCCTACACGGTCTAAAGCTCCTATAGCTCTAACGCTCTCATCTAAGAATAATCCTTCTCCTCGTTATCTGTATCTTAAACAACGGCGTTACTACTTTGCGTGATTGTATAAAGTGTTGGAAATATATATACTTTAACTCTGTGAACCACAGTGTTATACTAACCTGAATCACCCCTATTATCCTAACCGAAATCAGGGGATCGAACTATTCGTGGTGTCGATTATCCTAATCGTAACGGGATTTTACGTTACTCCCGTTGACGCGTATTCTAACAAGCGCATCTCCCCGCGATAGCTCGAAAATACAATATGCATGATATTGCGGGACAAGGAAGAGTCGATACACAGTCGGTAATTGACTATATTATCCAGGGTATTCCCGATGAGGTCGCGAATAAAGCCATACTATACGGGGCCAGGAATATGCAGCAGTTGAAGGAACGCTTCAAGCAGTATGAAGCGATGAAAAGTGATGTGGCGGCACTCGACAAGCCAAATATCACCACTCGACACAAACTAGTGTCGGACGATGGCAGCGCAGTGGTTAACGTTAATAGGCTAGCGAACTGTCCTGTTTTTGCGTCCAGGCTTTCAGAACATAAATTAAAATATCGTACATAAGCACAGCGCAACAGCGGCTTAATTTTATTTTATTTAACATTAATAATCTCAAAAAAAAAAAAAAGAGAAAAGAATGTAATAATGCATGGCTACGTCGTACCGTCGCGTATCGGTACTCTTGCCTGTACCACCCTACAATTAGAATTCAGCGTTTATTCTGGAAAAAAAAATGATGTAAAAAAATATGTAAAAAACCTGGAATTAATAAACAAAGATTAAAAAAAAAGCAGTGGTTAACGTCTTAGGTTGCGAACGTTCGGAACCCGGGTTCGAATGCCGGCGACCGGAGTCCGATTTTACTCCCACGCACCAAAAACGGAGGAAAATCAGCAGTACCCCGGGCAGCGACATCTACAGCCCCCAGTGACAATTACAGCGGACCAGGCCCAACTACTACAACTATAACTCACTCACGGCCACCTCAACAGTGACATGAGGGCGAAAACAAAATCTGGGGAACGCAAGGACGATAAAGCGAAGTCGGTCAGAGCTGAGAGAAACAACAGTCCCAGTCAATGCGGAAGTGCGAGAAAGACGTGTTGCTACAACTGCGGTGATAAAGAACATGTGGGTGCAGAGTGCCCGAACAAGTCGAAGGGACCTAAATGTTTCAAGTGTAGAGAGTACGGACACATCGCATCGAAATGCGACAATCTGAGCGAGTCCATTCAAGAGGTTGGTAGTGTGTTTCGATTGTTACCGACGAAGCGTGGTAAAGACGTGAAGATCGGAAATTTCGAACTGAGCGCGCTGATAGACACCGGTAGCGAGTTAACTTTGATGCGGTATAATCAGTATGTAAAAATCGGAGCGCCTAAGTTAAGTCGAGACATTATTGAATTTCACAGTATCGGGTCTAAGAGAAATTTTACGCTCGGCAAATTTCCAACAGATATTATTATAGACGGTGAATTGTATCATATAACGATACACGTAGTTCCGAACACTGCGATGCAACACTCGTTGTTGATAGGTACAGACTTCCTGGATACCGTCGAGATAAACATGAAGAGGGGAGATATCTCCATTCATAGAATAAAAGATAAGAATTCCGATGGGTTTCCAGAGGTCCTTAAAGTAGACATAGAGACAGGAAAGCGTGAAGTAGATCTATCTCGTGTCGAGAACGTGCAACATAAGCAGGCAGTTGCAGTTCTCACGAGTGCTTGTCTCAAGGATACCGTCGTAATGAACAAAATTTCGTTAGATGAATCGGTTGCGGCGAACATAACCGCAGTAGCGTCGGGTGGAAACGATACGGACGGTTGCGATCAAGTTTTTGTAGGATGCATCGAGCATCGCGCGAATTATAGAGTTGTACAAACAAATTCTGTCGCGAATTCTACGAAGCGAACCAAAAGCAAGAATCAGGCGGCTGCAAGAGAATTTGAGGTAGTGCGAAGACGAGCTATCAACGCGATCTCTTGTCGGCGAAGGGCGTTCAACAAGAGATGCAAGAAGGCGACGATCTACAAAACAGGAGATCTGGTAGCGATCGAGAGGACGCAAGGCGGTCCTGGGTTAAAGCTGCATTCAAAGTACCTTGGGCCGTACCGTGTGGTGAAAGTCCTGCGAAATGACGGCTACGTAGTGCAACGAGAAGGCGAACACGAGGGACCGCGCACGACTTCCACTGCAGCTGACCACATGAAGTGGTGGAACGTTGGTGTTAGTGATGATAGCGAGAACAGTGATGAACACATCTGAGGGCAGATGTGATTTGTCAGGAATGGCCGAGTGTAGTATCGTGGACAAAAGGCTTAAGATATCGGCCGAATCTTAAGATGACCCTGGCCATGGGCGTTTCGGGACACGTGTCTCGAACAACGGGAAAAGACAAAGAGACGCCAAAGGCAGTGTTAGTGAGAAGCCGGAGAGGACGGATGCAAAAGGTGTGCAGAGTGTGAGTTGAGAAGCGAGAGCGAGCGAGTGTAGAAGCCGGAGAGTGTGAATCGGGAAGTCGAAAGCCGCGTATGAAAATAAGACGTACGACAGCATTGTAATCATTTCGTTGCTTCGAATATTATTTATTAAATCAAAATATCATTACTTGTTCTTTCCTCTAAGACCCATTAAGATACTACATATCTAATATATACATATACTTCACTTCAAATGTGTGATTTATACAAATTTTCTCATGTGTAGAAATTATTTTTCTTAAATTTTCACAAAAATTACATATCTACCCTTGGCGATTATAATTGTATCGCACAATCTTATCTATCGTTTAGTAATTATCGTATCGTAGTTAAAAAATGCTTTTAACGATAGGAAGACAATCGAAGTAACGTTATAGCAGATAGTAACGCAAAAGTTATATTCCCTTTCTTTTTTTAGATTTGTTAAAATTGTTCATCATCAGTAAGGAACGGGTTTTGTTTAACTCAGACTCGTTACGAATTTTTGTTTTTACTTTGTAGTACTACGAAAATATAATTAGGCCGAGGTTAGCATCTTTCTATGGACATTCAAATTGCCTCAATAAAAACAGAAAAGAATATTAATCTTTTAGCACTTCGAATAACAGTTTGAAAAAATAATATATCGTAATTCTAATTGTAATTTGTTCGAAGCTGTACAACCTACAATATACTGAAAAATAATCTCCTCATAGCGTTCCAAGCTGCCTCGCTAGAAAAACCAAAAGAAATATTACTTTCTACTGTACTTCTATTTTAAAGCATCGGGCAATGTGTACTGAGTAACGGCATAGAGTCAGCGTACTGTAACCTTGGGCAAGGTTTAAGCGGATCGTCAGATTCCGTCCCCACCAATAGCACTGTGGTTAACCAACTGAGAAGACAGGTCCTTATTTAATACAATACTCACAGCGTGCTACCAGTTCAGCTCGAATCGTCGGTCGTCGAAAGCTGATTCGTTTCGCGGTATGGCGCACGACAACACCGTGGTACGCGTGAAGCAAGGCCAGTTACGTGGCGTTATCGAGGAAAACCATTATGGTGACCGGTATCTCTCGTTTCGCGGTATCCCATACGCGAAGCCGCCGGTCGGGCCGCTTCGATTTAAGGTGAATTTTCAATGAAACGATCGTTCCACACGACGAAACTCCGTTGCGTGTTTAAACTAGATATGACAGTGGAAAAATGATTCCTCGCTTTCTCTTATCTTTTCTCTGTTTGATCATGGGAGAAGGCAATAACAGGAAAAATTGTTATCGTTATTTGATCTAAAAATCTAGAGAACTGTAATATGCTGGAATAAAAAGTAATATTAATAAACAAGTGGTTCTTGGATGATGTGTCTTAATACATGTAAATAATTCAAATTTTATATAACAAGTGCATAACATAAAGCGATGGAATGGAAGCGAGGGAATTGTTTAATTTAGATCCAATTAACTGTGTTTCGAAACGTTTTGTTTCTGTCTTTTGGTATAATGCGAGAATTAGTAAAAGATATAACAGGGATATAAGTATTAATAATAGACAGGATTAATAAATTTCTTATGCATAGGAGCGTTATAAATATAGAAAAGCTTTGAAATTTGTACATTTCGTATTTCATTTTATCACTCGCGAAACAATTGCAAATTAAATTAAATTGAATTTCCTACAAGAATTTCCTCAGTTTATACACGCGTATGTATATCTTCTCGTTACTGTACTTATCGATATTTAATATGCAAAAATATTCATAAACTATAATAACGCTGTATCATCGTGTTTATGCTAATTTGCTATAACGAGATCCTAAATTTCTTCATAACTGGACAGTGTCATACGTAAAATAAAATAGACTTTGATTCGAGACTATAATAACGAAATATATAAATTAATACAACTATACAAATTTATTTCAATTCTATTTAATTTTATTCAAATGCATATGATATGTAATGTTTGAATAAAAAACAACCGCTTCAAGGTATCATTTAAATACTCGTGTAACTGGATGAATTTCAAATTATTATATAATAATACTTCATCATTGCATATAAGTGCATTTTTATGGCGTTATTAAGAGAATATTTTTACTTGCCATTGAATCATTCGCAACAATCTTGATACATCGTGTTAATATAATTTCCAATTTATATAACTTCCAGTATAGAAAATTTACTTCGTTTGTCATATGCGATCTTTAAGTCAATTTATTCGCGGTATTTATTCGCATATATTCGCTATGATAATGACACAACTGGAAAGGAGGTTCTTTAGGATTCTGTAACTTTATGAATTGAAAATAATCATTATTAAAAATTACAAACACTATTCTTTTCTGCTGATGAATCTGATTAATAAAATAATCTTTGACGACAGTTTTTTGTCTACGACAGAAAATTGATATTTCCGGGTTGCGTGATATTGCGGGTAAAAGTGCGATATTTCGTAACCATATAAAGTATAATAATTTCCACTCCATTTGTTACTACGTGTTCAATTTTAACATCCAACTTATGATAATTATCTCATATAAAATACTTTCGATAATTACCGTATTATTATACTTCGGTTAATTTATTTTAACTTCTGATAATAATCTTTATATGTACTAATTATTCAACGTAATCTTTAACGATACAGAAACCGATCTCTCGTAAGAAAGTGGAATTAAACGTCGAATTAAAAACCGCGAAAGTGAAAATTGTTTCCTCTACCTTACATAGAATGCAACGGTTACATCAGACAGATTAGTCTACTATTATCGGTAATTTTCTCGACAATAAAACGTGTTCACGCAACTCGTCGAATAAACCGCTTCGAAGTGAAAACCAAGATGAAGAATAACGAGGAAAGCTTAAAAGTTCCATGATATATAGGGTGGTTGGTAACTGGTGGTACAAGTGAAAAGGGGGTGATTCTACGTGAAAAAAGAAGTCGAAAATATAGAATAAAAATTTTTCGTTTGAGACTTTGTTTTCGAGAAAATCGACTTTGAATTTTCGCTCGGTACGCGTGCACTTTATCACGTCTCGTTATAACGGATCTCACTGTAAATCGTTGTCTCGATGGATATTATCGCAGTTTAAGTTTGTTTTTGTCGTAACGGAAAATTAGGAATACATAATGAAATAATATGAAGTAATCATAAAGTTTATTATTACAAAAATTGCTGAAAATGTTGCCCATTCTGCCGAACACATACTTCTGCTCTTCTAATTAAATTTCTATGAACACTTTCTAACGTACTCGATTGTTTTAAAGTATAAAAGGCTACAATAATCCTTTCTTTCAATCGCTCGCAACTTGCGATTTCTTCAGAATAGACAATTGATTTAATATGGCTCCATAAATAAAATTCAAAGTCGATTTTCTCGAAAACAAAGCCTCAAACGAAAAATGTTTATTCTATATTTTCGACTTCTTTTTTCGCGTAGAATTACCCCCGTTTCGCTTGTACCACCCTGTATACCTACTTACGTACGCACACGTATACAGATACGTAATACCAAATGCAAGAGTTGTATATTCTAAAAAAGAACACCGTGTACTCTAAGAGCCTTCGCAAAACTGTCACGTTTGTCGTTACAGGAAGGAATACCTAAGATTGAGATCGATGCAGGTTTTCTAGGCTAGTGTAGTTCTTTCAGTGAAGAGCCAATATCGAAGAACATTTTCTCAAGAGATTCCACATACTTTCAATAAAATATATAAAAATGTTCTCCGTCACTTTGGTACTTGTCTCCAAACGTTTCTCTTACGTTTAAATATAGTCAGATGCATTTCGTTCTACACAAAAGAAAAAATATTCATTTTAAAATTTCTACCGATATTCGTCAAAGTATGCGATAATCCATAACGAGCGCGTTCTTCGTCTCTGTGGATGTTACGTTTGAAATATAATTTTCTTCCTCGCAAAGGAATAGCACGAATTTCATTCAGAAATATCTACAAATTTGCATCGATATTCTACGAAACATGTAATAATTTATCCTAACGCTTCGTTTTTCCGAATATTACGCTTAAGATATACCTTCTTCGTAAAAAATACTCCTCGAAATTTATTTCCCCATAAATGTCTGCCGGTATTCGGCAAAATAAATTCGTCCCTGACCTGAATAAGTGTGGCGGTCGACGTTCATTTTATCGTTATGTCACGATCAAAGGAACTTCCTCGTATCACTACGGGATCTTTCTTTCTGTCTTTGCTCAGGATCCAGAACCCGTAGAGCCATGGACAGGTGTAAGGGACGCTTTAGAGTTCGGCAACTCTTGCTGTCAGAAGGACATGTTGTCGCACGATTTAGTGGGAAACGACGATTGCCTCTACTTGAACGTGTACAAACCAATAAAACCGACATCGACGAAAATGTCTGTGATGGTATGGATCCACGGTGGTGCGTTCATGATGGGGTCAGGCAACGACGAGTATTATGGGCCCGTGTATTTCATGCGGAAGGATGTTATTCTGGTCACGATTAATTACAGACTCGGTGTCTTGGGTGAGTACGTCTGTCATTGATATGGCTTGTGCTATAGTTAATTGTTAGTTATATTTATATAATTATTAATAATATATACTGGTATAATATATTGTATTATAATATATATTATGTATCTATTGTTATTATTTTTTATTATTATATATATAAAATTATTGATAATATAACTAGTAAAATAATATATAATACATTATTATTAGATATATAATTAATGCGATTATCTATATTAATGTATATTATAAATCATTTAAAGCTTATAAATCATTTTATCTCGAAATGCGCTAAACGTTTTCTTAAACTAGTTTATCAGACTTCCTGCTTTTTATTCAATTATCTTAGTACTTATATAATGTTAATTATCTCATATCGCATTTTATCGATGTTTTTCTAGCGATGTATCGTTGCTTTTCACGTAGAGATAGAAAAATGGTAGATAAAATAATGGTAGAACGACTACAGCTGATACTATGTCGCAATGATTCAGGAAATTTTTTTTCCACGAAGATATCGAATTACATGTAATCGAGTTTACATATAATAAATATAACAAATTAAACGAACAGGAGAGCAAATTATTTTAAATATGCACGTTCTCAAGAGAATCGTATTTCCTTTCAGAGAAGGAAGGATTAATCGCATTTTTGTAAAAATGGATTTTTATAATCGTTTCAAAGTGGAATTGGTAATAATTGATTTAAGAAATTGACTAGTATTTATTGGTAAAATTACTTTCTCCACTGTTTTCCTCTCTTATCTGGATTAACATTTTTATTCTTTGAATCACCATGTATCTCGGTATATGAAATTGCAAAACGTAAGAAACAGATTGACCAGAACAAGAGAGAATTTCTACTTTCAACGAAACGCTGTTCCCAATACAGCAAAGTGCCTTTATCGTTCGAGCAAATGACAAAAGCAATTCTCAAGAAAAATTCGATGCCCCTGCTGCACTCGGTTTTATCAGAAAGTCATTTGTCATTCGTATTTTCCACATTGGTGTCCCACATGAAACGAAATCGTTGAAAAATGTAGGACATTCAAAGCCAAAAACTTATCAGCCCGTAAAATTAATCCTCTTGGAGGATAAATCATGTTCCTCTACTCTGACATTTTCACGACGTTGCATACAACCTAACTATACGAGACAACTCAAACAATTAATCAATCAAATGTATTTCTACGCTTTTAAATTAATCCGGCTTATATTTACATTTTAATAATGTAAAGTCTAATTGGAAAAATAATTTTAAAATCCACGCAATACGAACATTCTTCAACCAGATAACTTACGATTAAACTCGTAGAATTTCACACGAAATTTATTCAAACTTTTGATACTAACGATCGAAACAAATATTTCTCAGAACTTGAAAAAGATTCAAATCTAAAAGGATTAAGAATTTTAGCGAGAAAGCCGAGAGTATCGATCTTCCGAGAGCGATAATATTTGATAACGTGTTTGCGATATCAAAAATAAATATCGCGGAAGCATGTATAGATTACAGAATTTCGATTTGTAATCCTCGTCTCTTGTTGCAGGTTTTCTGAATTTGGAACACGAAGTCGCGCCGGGTAATCAAGGTTTAAAGGACCAAGTGATGGCCTTGAAATGGGTACAGGAAAATATCAGCAACTTTGGTGGAGATCCCAACAACGTCACTATATTTGGAGAAAGCGCTGGTGCATCGTCGGTCCATTACCTAACTTTATCTCCATTGGCTCAGGGTAGGATTTCAAATATTTATTTTGATGCAGCTAAAAGGACGATTCAACGTTTCTATCTAGGCATTATTTACAGGCTTAAATACACGTTTACAGAGAGTAGCTCGAAAGCACATACTCACTATCAAATAAATTGAGAATTTCAAAGACAGACAGGAACGTGGTAATCCGATGTGTGTAAGTTACAAGTTTTAAAAAACGAAATTATATCAGATTTCCATGTTTTTGTTTCTCTCGGTAATAACGACACTTAGAAGAGCAAAGTTCAAAACGAATTTCTGACTGACGCGCTGAGAACGAAATATTTCGAATTTTTGTTTGACACTATCCTTTTTTAATACTGCAGTATACGAATGCGATGGTAAATGATGAAATACGCGAAGAAGAGGACGTTCAGAATTATATTCTAATTTTAAATCACAGAGATGTCACATAGGTCTAATATTATCATTTTCAAAATTATCATAATCAGAAGAATCCCAGCGAATAACATTTTTATTCCATCGAAATGAAAGTAACACGCATAAATTCCTTTTTTCTTCGAATATAGTTCTTTGTTTTTTCTTTTTTTTTTTTAGGGAACACCCACTATATACGAAATATTTTCGCTTGTGCACCTCCGCCCGTTTTTTCCAGAGAACGTATCATCACACGTTGCTTCTATCCCATTACCCTAAAATCGAAATCCGTGTTACGTACCACGTCTCCTCATTCTTACTATGTTCTGCACGCAAACGAAGATAAGTAAAAAGAAAAAAAAGATAGAAATAGTATGATCTTTGAAGAAAATCAAATATGAAAATGTATCGAGCATCTTCTTGGATATATTCTTGTAACGATAAACTGCTGTACAAATATCCTGTATATTAAAAAATTCATTGATTCACTGAAGATCGGAAACATTGGAAAGATTGAGAGTTTTAATTTGGTTTGCACAGGATTGTTCCACAAAGCGATTATACAGAGCGGAGTGGCGCTTAATCCTTGGGCCATTATAAGCGAGAAACCGAGCAAGTACGGATTCGACTTAGCCGCAAAACTTGGCGAAACCTCGACCGATCCTGAGACTGTGGTCGAGTTCCTGAGGACGATAGACGCAAAAAAGCTCGTGGATCTCGAAACTAAGCTTCTCACGCCAAAGGTAAGTCTCGCAAAAGGCAGTCATTAAATACAAAATTCTCTGGTTTTGTGAAATAAAACAACAATTATTTATATTGTTCGAGATCCAAAATCTCAATGAAAAATTAATAACAATTGTGAAAACAACGTGTTAGAAATTTTCTTGCTGGTTATATCTCCTTCACGGAACGAAATTCACGGGATTCACGGGAAACATTTAAACGATAGATTGAGTAAATTCCAGAACTCGGAAAATACGAAACGAACATTATTTTAGTAAAGAAACAACGTTATAGGAGCAGTTGAGAGATACATGAAACAACCGCAGAAAGTTCCGACCGGTCCAGCGATACGCTTCCAATTCCTCCGGTGTTTCTAATTTCCCAAACAAATTCACATGATTCCGTTTCCCAGTTGCGAGAAGTTTGATTAAAAAGTATCAATTGTAACAAAGATACAACTTTGAACAAGTATTGTGAAATCGGTTTTCCCACTGAAAACAAGCGATCTTACGAAGCCAATTTATTCCACCACCTTGTCTACACTAAACGACTTTCGTCTTTGTTCAAAATCGTTTCAGTTTCAGTCGTGTGATTTTTATCTTCCTAATCTTAAATATATTTCACACTCGGTGGATTTACTTGCGAAATATATTGTGCAGCAAATACCTTTTAAAAATTACAAATATACTTCTATATATTTCTTCTTGTCATATTCTAAACCAACCAACAAATATCGTTTTAAGTACGTTTGTCTCGTTCTTTAAGATTATTTCTTTAGTATATTAACTGCGATGGCTTTTTGTAAAAATGCTTTAGTTAGAGTTCAATCGATTCTTCTTGCAACAATCGTTTCAGTTTCAGTCGTGTGATTTTTATCCTCTTAATTTTAAATATATTTCACACTCGGTGGATTTATTTGCGAAATATATTGTGCAGCAAATACCTTTTAAAAATTACAAATATACTTCTATATATTTTCCCTTTGTCATATTCTAAACCAACCAACAAATATCGTTTTAAGTACGTTTGTTTCGTTCTTTAAGATTATTTCTTTAGTATATTAACTGTGATGGCTTTTTGTAAAAATGCTTTAGTTAGAGTTCAATCGATTCTTCTTGCAATACTCATAATAAAATTATTTCATCGTTACTCGATATCGGCAGGTATCTTTTATTGCGCTACTAAAATATTCAATTAATTCTATAATTAATATAACGCTCTCCGATGGAAATAATTGGTGATCGTCGACATTACGTACGAGGGAAAAATGTATTTCACTGTAAATTTCATCGATGTTCGATTGATATTAAATCGACGCGTTGTTTTACCTTCAATAGAATGCTTGCATCAGAAAACTCATTTAAATTCGTCAGCTTCCGTTTCTTTTGTTATATCCGTTCCTCTAGATTTTCCTTTCAGAAATTGAAATGCTACGTTTCTTTATGTTCTCGCGATGAATTTTTACAGGAACGTTACGCTACATTCGGAATGTTTGTACCAGGCATCGATGACAAATCTGCAAATCCATTTATGCCTCAGCATCCGGCGATAAGGGCCAAAGCAGGTGTTCAAGTACCTCTTCTTATAGGTTTCAATTCAAACGAGGGAAGCATGTTCCTGAATGGTAAGTTCATTTTCTTAATGTGCAATTTTTTCCATTCTTAATGTTGCTTCTCGTTGTAATAAACTCTGTTATTCAAAGATTTCGCTGGAAGATTGCAATTTAGATTGACGTCGAATGCAATTCTTTATTCATTTAATTCTTTTGTTATTCAAACGATGTTGATCAGTATAATCTTTTTCCTCAAAAGAATTTACGTTTGAATTTATATAAGGAATTATGGTAACTGTATCTTTCTTATTTATGTATATTATTTTTTACTTTTTATATTTATCAGTATTATCCTTGTGTTGGGCTTTCACCCATTACAAGCTTAGGTAATAAGCGGGTAATAATATTATAAAAATGTATGATATTAATCTGAGACGAATGAGAAGTCGCTTTTTGTTTGGACTATTTGAAGATCAATTTTATTTCTGTAAAAAATGCCGCTATTTTGCCAAAGTGCAAGGGCTTACTGTACAGGGGGGGAAAGCCGAAAAAATGTTATATAAAGTTAATCAATAAACGCTTTGTTACAAAATTGTATAGAAATATCGTACACGTGAAACGGATAACGACGCGGCCATTGAAACTCAAGAAAATTCTCTTTATAGAACTTTGTAACGTAAATAATTGCATTGTTCATTGATGTAAAACTTGTATCGGAGCGCAAGGGAAACATTTTGCAATGAGGAATTAAAAGAATCATTTTTACTATATTATTATATTTTACAACAATTAACGACAGGGGATTGTTACCAGATGATAAAAGAAACATGTAACTACGCTGACACAATAATCCAGTCAATTTCCGTGTGTTGTGATGGAAAATACGTCGTTATCTACTTTACGCATAGAACATTTGTTTCTAACTTTGTAACAAAGCGTTTGTTAACCTTTTGCACTCCTATGTCGAGTGTGACATGAAATCAATTTTTATCTCAGAAGTTCCTTTGTCGAGTTCCACTCGACGTTCTTTCAGTTCCGCCTTTGTTTATGAAACGTGCGGAAGAAAAGCAGGATTTCATGCTAGAAATTGTTTCGAGATATATCATACACTTAAAAATTACAAAATGCAACAACAGTTTGAATAAAACTGGTATTTAAGTGAATTCCTTTCTTCCTTTATATATTTACTTAAATTGCCTTATTTTTTAGTTAAAGTAAATTTCAAGTAAAACACTTAAAAGCGTTGAGAGCTGCTGGTAACGAAATTGAAATAAAATTCGGAGTGCAAAGGGTTAACAAACTTTACGTAACATTTCTTTCTTCTCTTTCCCTGTAGAATCAGACTCCCTCGCAGTTTGGCCGTTTAAGTCTGGGACAACCTGTATTTCTCTAAGTCCAGAGAAGTCCACAGAGAAGTTTCTTCAGGGATTAATTCGATCTAAAAGAAGCGATAGTCAGAGTACAAATCGAAACAGAATTTCTATACAAACGTTTCTGTAAATCCCTAAACCTTGGAAAAGTAAGTTTCACTTCCACAAAACGTATCTTTAGAAATCAAAGGGAAACGACAATAGCCGCGATCTTAACGGTTATTAACTTCCAATAGAAATGTTCACAAAATTACCGTAGTATTCGTCGGCTTAATATACTCGAACTTGGAAATCTACTAAAACGAAAGACAATTATCGCAATTATCCGAGAGAAGATGGAAGATTTTTGGTGAAAGTAAATTTATTGTTAAAGCTCGGTGTAAAAATATTTTCAGTACTTGGGGGACCTAATTCCGCGCAATTTATCCGAGAGGTGAACGAGAACTTTGAGCTGGTAATCCCCGAGGAGACGAAGATTTACTTAAACAGGGAAGGAATCAGTTCGAACGAAGTGAAACGCTTGTATCTGGGCGAAGATGCAATTAGCGAGAAAACGGCGGATAAATATGCAAATTATTTGAGCGACGTGATGTTCCTTCAGGGTATTCACGAAGTTGTCAATATCCAGATGGTAACGAACAAGCACCCCACGTATTTTTACAAATTCACTTACGATCCAGAACACTCGCTAATGAAAACCACGTTTAATATTACTCTGCCAGGTATTTCATATTTTAATTACAATTTCTAATATGCTTTTAAATCCTCGGATTATTATCGATCGTGTAACCACGAAGGTTCTGTCGTGTATTTTATAAGGAAAAAAGAAACTATGCAGAAATAGGAAAAAGAAACATAATTTCCTTTACCCAAATATAATAGCTTACTCTTATTTTGATGAATGATCATTCTATGTTTTTTAAATATTTCCTTCTGTTATAAAAATACGATAGAGCTTTGGTTAAACTTTCAGAAATTCACCAGTGAAGTGGTTTCTTCCAAAATCTTTTCTATCTAATGGAAAGAATTTGTATTTGTAACGAGTATCGAGTAATTTTACATTTTTCATGACCATGTTATAGACTGTGACGAAACATAGAAAAATTGTGCATCGCTGTAAAAAGCATAGATAATGTTTGTTAATGTTTCTTTTGCATATTTTTTTGTTAATTGATAATGCTTATTTCGATTCTGGTTATTTATGATTCTTTTTATCTTGATCGACGTAAAGAGTAATGTTTCCTCAACGCGTTACTAACAAAGATTTTAAATAAAATATGAAAATAACACGTAAAACACATTATTTACCAACTTTCAAAATACGCTTCACTGTATTTCTTTAAGTATTCACGAGCAAGAGACAAATCTAATACGAATATAAGATGAAAATAAGGTATTCCAAAGTTAAAGAATACAAGAAATGCAATCAGCTCTCACACAAAATTTACATAACAATTTTCATAATCTACGCTTTCTTACCAAAAATTAGGCATCCTATTCCATAGTAACGCGATTCATAAAATCGAAAAATTTGGACAAATGGCAGCTTAGAATTCCGCTACGTTGAAAATATCTCGAATCAAAAATTTACCGAAGTGATTACTAATGAAATATTAATAGTTGAGTTAAATTACTATAGTTAATTAATAGTATTTTATAATTAATAAAAAATAGATTAAGATAAATAGAAATTTAATAATTTAATAATTAATTAATAGTATAGTTAAATTACTTAATAGTAACGAAAATTACTAATGAAATATTAATAGTATCAATTTCGTACAGATAACGGAATTAGCAAGAGATTCGGTAGATGTAAATAGATATAACTGGAAAAGTCATTCGAAACTTTCGACCGTTAGCGTATCCAAGTTCCTATGGTTGAGTTCGAAATCTTCCAAGTGTAAGCTTGGAATCTTTGATCAAAGATTCGAGTATCCACCAAAGCTGAAGCGAATGAACGTCTGTTTACGTTGTTACACGCTTAACAGTGCGCTTCAGTCTTTAACGATGTTCAGCAGTTGCCCCTAACAACGTCAACCGTAAAGACTCGTCGAAATCAGACTGCCGTACCGACCAAGAGATCAATTCGAACCTTTTGCTTGTAGAAGTTTCAGAACATGATTTTAGACTGTCGCTCGGTGCAGTTGGAGAAATGTAACTTTCTTTTTGGTCATTTATAGGAGCGACACACGCGGAAGAGTTGCAGTACTTGTTCTATGCGAATATAGGGAAAAAATTGGGCGTAGAACCATTCAAAGTTGGAAGCGAGATGTACCAAATGATGGAGTGCTTCACTCAGATGTGGACAGACTTCGCAAAAACTGGGTACGTGTTTTCCTATCTTGCAAATTTATTGTCCAATATTTCTTTCGCATAGAGAAGCATACAGATGCCGAATACTCATGTATACTACAACGATAGGAGCATTGGCGATTCTTTCGAAATGTATAATTACCGCGATGACAATTTTGCGAACGAATAATTCGCGCGGAAACTACGCGATGATAATAAACGTATAACATACTGTAATTTAAATTTTTCCATCGTCATAGGGTAGATAGAAATATAGAAGTAAGAAATAAAAAATTGAAAATATAAATAAGAATATCGGAGCTTTGTTCTTCCCTCTTGGCTTATTAACGAAACGAAAGCCAATGTTTCCTTTTCGTTTTTTAGTAATGCATGAATGTAAGAATAAAACAAGAAATATCGAGCTTGAATATCGTTGAGAAACGTGTGTTTGAAAAAAAAAGATATCTTAATTAAAAAGGGAAATAATAAATGCACGGCTACGCAATTGAATGAATATTTCTCGCATGGATATGTTTCTACGTTTTAGTTCCGGACGGTTATCTCGTACTTGTATCGTGCTACACATATCGTCATTTTAGTGTAACGTTCCACGCAACTGCAAAAAAGTGATTTGTCCGGGGAAGAATAAAACCAAAAATTCATTAAAATTTATAATTAAATAATGGAGGAAACGTTTCGTAATGTCGCGATAAGCAACGTCGTTTGCGCTTTTTAGTTACTTTTAAGCGTGACTGCGACGCAACTAACGCTTACGTCGTAATTGCTATGAGATACGGTAACCAACACAAATATTTCAATAACGAGGTTACTGCCATCTAGTGGCCAGAAATGTTCGGAAGATTATGAAACTTTTAGCTGCTTTTACAGTGAGAAGATTAGAGATCTTAGATATATCTAGTAACGAATTTATTTCAAAATTTGCAAACTTGCGGTTACGTTGTCATTGCGCTGGAACGGCGATATGTATGTCCGTGTATGTGAAATAGCTCTAAAGCTTGTTAAAAATGTGCCACATCGTGGAACTAACGTTACCCCATGTACTTGTTACGACATTATCGAAAATCGATACAGAAGAGTAGAGAAAGGAAATTTTTGTTTTCATTAAAGAAATCCAACACCAAAGACCACAGAGTTGATTTCAACGATTTGGCAACCAATCGTTCGAGGGGATAAGTATTTTTATATGAATATTAACAAGAGGCTCAAAATGGAAAGCTGCAGTAAAGAGGGACAGAGATTCGATTGGAAGAAAATCAAAAACAAATTGTAACATTCGATCGCATGATTTAATATTTATAAAGGATCAAACATTAAGATAGCAGGCCTATCTCGTCGATAAACCAACATTTGAGATATTTTATATCTTCATTATTGTATTCATAAATATTCGTTGTGTATTATTTTTAATGCAAAAATAAAATACTTTTTTTACGAACTATGTTAATACTTTCTTCCTTATTAACCGAATTATTATTCCTCAAATAACTTTAATTATTTAACGAAACGAAACTGCTTTAATCTATAAATAATACTAACTACTGTATGAATTACTATATCTACTATCCTTTATTAGAACAATATTCAAATACTTTAAACCACAAAGAGAATTATAATAGTTATACAGAGTGTCACAAAATATATGGGAAATATTTACGGGATTGAAAACATTTTTGTAGTCCAACTTCTTTCATCGTTTTTAATGTCTAGAATTCATCGTACGAATATCCGCCACATATTATGTGATAACCTGTACAAAATTTGTCTACTTTCCAGAATACTAATTCTATTCAACATCTATTCAATAATAAATCGTAATGTTTCCTCGTCGACAGCACAAAGTCGACTCTTGCTTGAACGCTCATCGCCGCCTTGCTGCCAAAGGTACTCGTAGACATGACTATGGAAACATGGCGCATGCTTGTATATATAGCTGCGCATGCGCAGAATCATCCATGTCACAAAATTCTTCCAACTATACTAATAGTGCGATTCTTTTAAATTTTATCGCAAAAGATGCACGAAAATTTAAACCAGACCTAACTGAATCACCATCAAATAAACACGTTCGAATAAAAATATACACTTAAAGATCAGCCCTAATGCGACGAATGGGCGCTCTGTGCAAATTCGCTCGTTTTCGCAGTCCTAACCTAACCTAAGTTCGCCGGATAAACACGCGAGTGACGTTTGAGATTAGTCAACGCTGACCTTCCGTAACGAGACTCCTTGTTTTGTCGCGAACTTCTCGTCGCACCTTCATCACTGCAATTATGGACAGTTAAAAATCCCCGTGTAAATAACCGAAATCGTATCTTTACGCGTAAATTCTCAGTGTTCCGCAGATCGTTGTACTTTAAAATCGCTCCACAAAATTTAGGCTGGTTTCGATCTACGATTGCCGCTCTTTCGGCTTTCTTCATCGGTCATCATCGCCAAGATAGATAAAGGTATACACAGACATCTTATTGTTTAGTTATCAGCCATGTAAACAACGATACGTAATGTCCTCGCGTATTATTTAATTATTACTTTATCCACGGCTTTAAGGAGCGTTAAGAATAATTTCGTGAGATATTTCCTATATAGGGTGGACCGTAAAACAGCGCAGTTGCGACTGTTTTTTTCAGTATTGGTAAACGAAGGGAGAGAGAGAGAGTGTGTGTGTGTGTGAGAGAGAGAGAGAGAGAGAAAGAGAAAGAGAACAATAATCATGTAGAAACTGTTTTTCTTGGACATGCTTGATTACAAGAGAGAAAATTATTTTCTTTCTTTTAGAGAACTCAAGGTCGTTCGGGATTTTTTGCATCGTAAACATGTTAGTGTTAATATATTGTATAGTCCTTTTTTATAGCTGGATACGGGATTTCCGTAAATACTTGTCTTCTCTAAAAATATGTGTGAAAGCATTTTTAAATTTTGTTTTTCCGCTTTTGTCAGTTCTCTTCTTTTGCTCCAGTACATTTTTAAATTTCTTGTTCAAGGACGGTATTGTGTCACCTTTTATTCCTCACAGAATTTAAATCGCTTTATTAATAAATAGATGATAACATCGTTAAATCGTTACACACATAAATAAGAACGGACCAATTTACTTCAAAATATTTCCGTTTAAGCAAAATAGTTTTTCTTAAACGACAGGAACATTTTCAATTTTCATCTTTTAATCTTTTAGAAGGAATAACAATATATAGTCGTATCGTATTTACCACTTAAAACATTCTAAAAAGCTTTATTATCGTTTAAAGGACAAAAGATTTGTTTCTATCTACAATTTCATGCATCAAAAACAGGTCGAAAGTTTTACATTGCCCTCATTTATTTATACCCTGTCTCAATCGTAATACAAAACTTCCTAAAACCTAACAATATACATTAAAAAAGAAAATAAAACTATTCACTATCCAAAACATTACACTATCCAATTAAACTACAAACTATCCAATTATATTATCGAAAGCTTATCGCATATTAATCCACGACATTCGTATGCTAATCAACATCGATTACCTGGCGTAAAAGTAACAGATGAAACAATATGTAATAACTTTTTAAAGGCTAGTAACTTTTATGAATGGAACAAACAAATTACAACACCTTGCATGAGTCATTTAACGTATAAGTATTAGCGTGACGTAATTTTTCTGATAGAGGAAGTATCTACTCTACGTATGTAGTAAACGAGATCTTAATCAGTTCTGAATAAAACATGTTCTTTTTCATTGAACGCGTGCACATCGAATAAACTTAAATGAATTTCCATTCAATTGTCGACTAAAAGCAGTACAAGAAGAAGCTTTTCCTATGCTAAAAATGAATATTCACATTTACCCTGAAATACGATTAAATTTTCTAGGAGCAGATGGAATGTTTTATAGATTTCTTTATAATCGTCCTTCTATCATAAAATTGTTACCGAAAAGAAGAAGAATAGGGACTATAAGGAGATAAAAAGTAGTGATTCTTTTATTTCTTTATCCTTGATCAGTTGCGAGAGAGTCCATTTACCTTATTAATGAGTAAAAATACAGAACGTTTGTTGCGTAAGTTTAATCATAGGAAAGGAAATAGGATAATGGTCGTAATACATTTGCAAAACATTGCTATTAGCTATTTAAAAATCATAAATGTCGCTAATTGTTAAATAGAGAAAATATGTGATTGACGCATAGATGCTCGTTATTCATCAGTATTCCAAAGTCAATAGATTCCTCTACGTAAAAATTTATTTATTAACATTCTATTAATTTATGATAGAGATCACTTTTCACGAAAGAAAGGAAAACGTGTGAAAGAACACGTGAGATCTTCAATAGAAACGAAAAGTTTATAATCTGATTCTAAAGGAAGGCTACGTTTGAGTAGAAATTTCAGGAATAACAATCAAATTCTTCAAATGTTTCAGGAAAAACATCAATTTCTCAATTTATAAAATTCTTTCACTTTTGGTTTAATTAATACAATAAAATACTGTGTAGTAGCGATACCCTACCTTGATCAGATAATTTATATTGAATAATCCTCACTTTAAAGTATAAAGAATTGAAGTTGAAATTACAATTCAAACTTATCGTTATGGCGTTAGTTGTAATAGAATTTTTCGTGAGCTACGATCCTTGGCACAAGCGTAATTCAATACTACGAAACAAGCAGTTAATTTCCACAAGAAAATCCATTGGTTTCTCAAACGAAAAAGAAGGAATGTCTTTTTACCCATTATTCCCATTTTTCATATAACTACTCGTTTTTATGATAATAATAAGAACTATTCTCAATAGCATCTAGGACTCAGCCCGGACCAAGATGACTACGTCGACCCCTTATTTGTATGCTATTCAAACAGTTCCCGGTAACACCCCTGGTGAGAAGTTCAGATGGATAACGGACTTCATAAAGCAACAGCTAGCCGTGTCCAACGATCTGGAAGATGTAATCGAATCTGAGAAGATCCCCAAACCTCTTATACCTCTGGTACAAATTCACGCAGCCATAATGTTAAACAAGAAAGATCCCAAGAATCAGAGCACTTACGAGGCTATAGCAGAAGCTCTAAAATCTAAAGACGAATTGGTCGTGAAAAAAGCTTTGAAAGCCAACAACTTCTTCAATGGCATCAACGAGACTATCACTAGTATTAAATATTTTTTCCAAAATTTATTTCCGTACGTTTCTTTGAACACTAGAACGCGGATCATCAAAACTTTGGCCTTGCGCTTAGCACCCACGAAATCTATCCTCGCTGAAAAATTCTTCTTATCAATAGAATCGTATTACGGTCTAGAGCAAGCCTCACCTTTGCTATTAGCATGCAGTGAATCTTTTGTATATAACACTATCATAGAGAAGAGGATGGTACTAAGTCGAAGAATGATTAAACTGTTCTTCCGCAAGAATCCAGACTTCGTCGTGCGCTATCTTCAACTGAGCAAGCCGACAACCAGCCCCTGTGCGAGAAAACTTCCTGCGGTGAATATCCATGATTTTACTGACTTTCTGGCGGCATTGGTCAAGACACGACTAGACTCGTTTGTAGAACTATACGAGATGCACGAGAAAAATCCACCAATAATATTTCTGAGCAACAAGAGCGTCGAAGCGTTCTTGAAAAACGGCAAAGAATACCTGGAGCGAAAAACCAAGTTGTACATTGAGATGCTTCCTCTGGAGAAGATCAGCCACGAGTACATGGAGGTTCTATTTCCAAAACTATTCCCGGTTAATATCACAGATTTCAACACTGATAAGATGTTGGAGTATTTGAAATACTATCGAAATGGTGGAAACATGAATCTTTTCTTCAGATCCTATAAACAAGCATATAATATAGATATTTTGACAAATCCGAATAATGTAACTATTAAATTATTGGAAATATTGCATCCCGAGGAACGAATCAGACAGGCGAAGATCAAATTGAAGTTTGAAACTGCAGTATACAAGAATAGCGAAGATATAGTTACCTGGGAGTGTTTTTTAGGTACTGAAGAAGCGTTACTACTGTTCAAGGAAGAAATTTGTAAAACCTCAGCAATGGAACATAGAACGCGTCTAGCTTGTAAAATGATCCATTCTTGCAAGATAAACAACGATGATGTGGCACTGTCAAATGTCTTGATCTATTTCGATAACAAGCACTGTAATGAGCAATCTTGGTTCCTACACGGGGTGTTCAAGACTTTGTTGAAACTCTATGATCTTCCTCAAATAAGTGATGATTGTTGGGCGATATTAATGAAGATGATAGTACGTGCTCATGTGAAAAAGAACTTGTTGGCCTTGAATAGCGTCGGCATGAATATGATAGAAGCTGCCATTCACCATAAAATAAATCAGAATCAACCGTTTCATGAGTTAATTGATATACTGATAGACTTAAAGACTACGAAATACAGAGGCCATTGGAATATTCTTCAGAAGTATCACAACTACGAGAGAATGTGTCTGGAGAATTGCCTAAACATCGTTTCACAAAAATATAATTCAGACCAGGCTCCCTGGAAGGAAGACAGAGTTGGAATCCTCTTCGATCTCTGTTCTTCGATTTATTATTTTAACCAGGTCCACGTGAACAAAACTGGTCCTATAGAACCCATGACGATCAAAGACTATCCGTGGTTGCTGCAAGCGATAGAGGAAATTTTATCTACGACCAAACAGAGTGACATTTATGAAGTTGCAAATTTTCAGAATATGTTCATGAAATATGAAATGGATCTATACGAGCGTTTTTGGCCAACAACCAAAATTATAGTTGAAATAGAAATAAGTGAGGTTTTAAAACTT
The DNA here is from genome assembly GCF_910591885.1 of Bombus terrestris. Lineage (NCBI taxonomy): Eukaryota > Metazoa > Arthropoda > Insecta > Hymenoptera > Apidae > Bombus > Bombus terrestris. The sequence goes on along the minus strand of NC_063279.1, from coordinate 8,611,848 downwards.
CTAAAGAGAAACCCGCAAGACATTCTGGATCATTGGAAGGAGTATCTAAACATTTGCAAGGATAATTGGAAGAAAGGGCACACGAAACTCTTCATCAAGACTATACGTTGGTACAAGGAGATTCCAATTAAATTCGCTGAACAGTGTCTTCAAGATTTGACTGAAAAAAAGGAAGAGATCTGTTTAGATATCTTAAGCACTCTCGTTTACGGAGAAACGTTCTCAAAGATCATAGAACCGTTGATCCCAACGAACAACACGCTAGATATTTATCAAACACATGCGAAAACTAATTACAATTTGATTCAACACCTTATACGTGGCATCAAGCTCGCAAATCCACCGGTGCCTCTGACAGTGTTGAACACATTGTGTCAGCGGGACTACTTACCAGTGGCCCTAACTGCTTTGACAAACGTTTGTAGAAGAACGAATACAACGGATGTGGTATGTTTTGCTAGAATGTTATCCACTCAGAGAGCAGCCGTTCGGAAACACGGGATAAGATTGATGCGTATCGTGGCGTCCCGTGATCAATTACTCAAGTTCTTCCAAGAGCAATGGGGCATCGAAAAGAATCAGTCTATCCGTGAAATCATGTTGTCCATAATCGTAAAATTGTTCCAAAAAGAACCAGAACTTTGCACGCGGCTATTGTTCTTTCATATGATCTCCACGTTCACACTGCAAGATGAAAAAGCCTGCCACTTGGTACTTTCAACGATGAATTCGGTTCCCGACGAATACGTTCCCGATTTTACTATACAAACCTTAAACATGATCGACACGCTTGAGAAGCTTGGTCTCCATAAGGATAAGGTTGCGCAGTATACGAGTATCATGTTGAACCACATAGATATAGGTATTTGCAACCTTCTACCCGAAAATTTCATCGAAGACCTCGTTAAAAGATATCTCTTCCATCAAAATCAGGCTATCTCCAGAAGTATAAACAAGTTTGTGGTTACAGTTCTGTTGCTCCCAGCGGGAGACAAATTCAACGATCGATTGAAGATCTTCTCCAATTTGTTTAGACACGCCATCGAGAGTGGTTGGAGCATCTCTGATTCCGAAAATCCCCGTCTTTATCCAACAAACAATGCTCTTCGTAGATTCGTAGATGTCGTCACGTACTCGGCCTCGTGTTCGGAAAATAAGGTACGGTTGGTCGATGAAATATTGTCGGTGTTCATGACCACTCTTCACCCTCTGCTGGACCCCACATCGTACTTGATATTAGTATTTATGAAGGCGCAACTTAGTTCGAAGACACCAATAGAATTCGGATTAAATGTGAGCCAAAAATTGTGTGGTTTGATCAAGATATTCTCGCCGTATTTTATATTTTTCATGACTGATATTTTACGGAATATGCCGCTATCGGATTCGTTCAAGGATTACAATAGAACCCAGATTGATTTAGGGCTAATCGAGGGATTGTTGGAGATCACCACCACCACATCTGCGCTAATGGCAGCGCAACTGATGTACTACATGAGTCCAAATGAGGAGCTGGAGAAACATGACCAGATGTTAATAAAGTTAATGAAATGTAAACTTCCGGCGATCAAGGCTATGGCCTGTGAGATTATTAATAAAATGAGTTTGACAGTTTAGTTAGTTTTAAGATGGATTTATCGAAATAGGTCTAAGAAGGATGGTTAATAGTTCGGTATCGATCGTTGGTTTTCAGTTACTAATCGCGTCTGCAATTGTTGTTAGTGCTGCAATTGTTTATTCGATGGAGTAGAACGAAAGACACACGGTGGATGAACGATTGTGATTTTTGCTATAAATGGTTATTGGGTAGTTGATCGAACGATGGATTTTTATGCTTGTCGATACGAGTTAGAGAACGATGCCGGGCAATTTCAGAGATTCGATAGATCGTTAGACTGCGAAGGCTCTTGTGGAGCGCGCGAGATTTATTTATTTGTCAGATGTATTTTTTATATTGTACATATAGAAATTTTAAACACGCGAAGACGCCCGGAGATATTATTTAAGAATTATAGGAATAGTATTATAGTAGTATAGTATTATAGGAATTTTATCGTGTTATATAGCCTGGAATTTACAGATTTACAAGTTGTTATAAATAAAAAGAATTCAAGACTCTATAATAAATTTCTGTAATTAACGTAATAACAAATTTAGGAACGGAATTTCGTTCAGTTAATATGATAACGATTTAAGGTTTTCATTTGTCATTTCCATTTTCCACCATTTCCACGTAGACCGTAAACAATTCTTCCAAAAAAGCGATATTACTCGCTGTGAGGCGACCGATGACGTTACAGCGAATACGTTAAGGTATTGAATAATGAGACAGATACAATTCATATTAAGCTTTATGTTATAATAATATCGTTGTTCGAAATTGAAAACACTTGCGTCATAATATCAAAGAAAGCTTTTACTCGATTATTAAAATCATACGTGTCGTCGGATCAGAAACTTTCTCGGAAACTGAAGCCGAGCAACGATAACATACATAGAGTTGTTCGGTATGTTGTACCTGACAATATATCTCAAAGGCGTTGGAATCGGTGAGGTCGTCCGCTTTGTAAATAATTACAATATTTTATCAGCTGTTCAACCTCGCATGCGAATAAACTAGCCGCAAGCTGCTACAAATATTATACTTTATATAGTGATGGTTTAGTATTTATATAAGAAAGAACTCTGCAAAGCAGCAAATCTACGTCGTAGCACTTGGTCGTGTGAAAAGTTTAGACGACCTAGCCGTATCTGATTTTACATCGAACAAAATTCTCGATAAACCGCAATTCTCAATCAACCGACAAAGCAGCGCTTATAGAAATGCAGATTACGAGGACTTTGAACGATAAACTGCCAACGAGGGAACATACCCTATACACCGAGAAAGGAATTATCGGAATAATATCGGTCCAACAGTTGCAGAATAATCACCGAACACCCGTAAACGAAATTGCTGGACGACAAATTCCTTGCGATAACAATAGAACAAATGGAAGAAATTTTGCAACTGGGACCAATCGGTGTATTACTCCTACAAGATGCGAAAGATTTCATTCCGATAAGACAATCCACTCGAGAGTAAGAGAAAATGGGAGAAATACGAACGCTTGGAATACAATTTAAATGGAAACCAAACTGCAGGAAGTAATCACGTGTTATTGTTTAGACATTTCCCTTTAGATTTTTTATTTGAAAAATAAATAAATAAAATAACGAATTATGTAAATTATCATGGAAATATAAAACTTTTATATAACTTTAACAAAGTACCACTTACTGTCCATAACTACCTGAAGCTTTTTAGATATGGAGCAATTATCACAAAACGAGGTCCACTTAGTGTTGAAAATACCACAGATAATATTATTCAACAGGAATGACAACTATCTAATTTTATAATCTTTTGGATTTTAGTCGGCTAAGTACAAATTCTCAAATCGTCTTTTTCTTTCTAGAGTCTAGTTTTCGGGAAAAATGAATTTCGAAGGGATTGCATATTTTCAATTTTGGAGATGTTTTCTGCCTTTACAGTAGCAGCTATCGAGTTGCTATTAAGACGAAAACACTTATATGTTTAAACAATGATGGAACTGAAAAGGTTACCTGAAACACACCGCATCTTTTTCCTGAAATTTTTCAATTTACTTCAAAAACTAAAAATCTAAGAGAAAATCTAACCGTAGCACGCGACGGAGGAAAAATTTCTGCTGAGCAAAGCATCGAAGAAATTGGACAAAACACGCGGTCACGGCAATGATGATGACATTTCCCGTTGATCCCGCGTTTCTAAGAGGAATATCATCTCGATTGATCGAACAGTTTCGAAAAGATAGACCAACATACATAAAAATATATTTACTCATCCAACTGAGATTTCTTTCTTTTCTTCTTTTTCCGAAATTGGCATAAAAATAGGGTATACGTGTTTTTGGAACATTTCGTTTCTTTTTGTTTGTGGGTCTTTTTTCGCGTCTCTAACTGAATTCCTTTGTACACGGTATTTCGTGGAAAAAATGCGATTGTACAGTGAAACTGGTGATGTAAAAAAAGAACTTACGCGAGGCGTCGAAACCAGTGACGAAATTTGGACACTGGATGTATGCAGTCGTTCCTGCTGGAGTATTTGGCCAGCAGGACCATCCGTCAAATGTCATCGGACAGTATGGCTCTGAAAGATATAAAAAGCATTTCTCTATGAAGTACACTATTTATGCTGTTTCGGTTAAATGAAACGATTTTTTCGCATTTTTATCTTCAATATCCGTAGCTAGAGAATGTGTGAAACTCGTATTAATATTTAAACGAGGAAAGCATTTCGTCGTTTCGATTTATATCGATAACAATTTGAGACAACGGTTGAGATAAAATACAACGATAAATAATACTTAAAGGTAAATAAATAAAAAACGAATAAAAAATGAAGAGATCAATTGCTTTTAATTAAATCTTTATCAATATGCAATAATTTAATTACAACGTGTTCGTAACTTTGATGTGTACTCTTCGTAATATTTTTTGTATTATTTAAAATCTAAAATAATCTGAGAGAAAGCAACCCAATAGATTTCTCGGAGCGTTCGCAAGAAAACAACGCGTTGTTTATTACATCGGATCTCGTAATAACTCTGTTAAAATCATAAGCTTTGTTATTTGGCCAAAACAATTTAAACATCCATCGTTAACTCGCAGTCGGCTACTTTTATCTCAAGCTCTCCTCGTATAATGGCATACCGTAAACAGAGATGGAAAAAAGAAGGAAAAACAAGGAGGGAAATGAAGAGAATCTCTGTATTTAGAACTCTTCCTCTGGCATGTACAATCGTGTTTCTCGATTTCGCTTCGAGCGAATGCAAATGTTGTGGATAACAGCTATTACGTAGTATCTCCTCCTTTTTCATTCCCCGACTGAATACTATCCGCAGTTAATTGAAACAGTGATATCCAGACGCTTTGGAAATCACCTCAGATACTCTCGGATCACGTAATAGAAGTGAACCTAATTCTTGTCGTAATAAACGCCGTTTCATGAAATAAATTGAACGAATCTTTTTACGGGATTCCGGACACGATGAAAAGTGGCTCGAAAGGTACGTATTCAGCACGTAAAGAGACGTAGGTGAATTTCAAGAATCTCTGCTAGTTGTTGGAATATCTGCATTTCACGTTTGATAGCTTCTACGTCATATCAGGGAATATCAGAAGAAATTGATACGCGTAATAATACGCGCATGTAGAATACGTGATGTGAAAATGTAATGGTAACATCGAACAGAGTTTGAGATTCAGTTTACGTATATTTCGTTGCGAATTTTCCAACCATTTAAATTACTTTAAATTAGCCTTAAAAAATTGTTGTTGAGTTTAATTTATTATATGTTTGTGATTGATAATAATTTGTAGGATAATGTGCCCCTTTTAAAATGTCCCTTGTCTCTACTTTCTTCTACTTCTCCTCCCTTTTCTCTCTTTTCCCCTTTTCCTTTTTCTTTTCGACATACCCATCTTCAATTTTCTTCCCTTCTTTCTTTCGTTCGACGAAAATTTCCATATTCTAACAAAGAAATTCGGAAGACAAAACGTCGACCAGTAAAATACAATATTTAAACAAATCTATAGATCTGTAATGGAGTTTCGAATGTTTACTTTTATCGCCCTGTTCCTGTTCTATTTGCGGTTTAACTTGGCACGCACGTATAAGTATGAATAAAGAGAATCTTCGAAACGTATCGTCAAAAGGATTATATTTAGAAATGTGACGAGTAAATATTCACGTGATTCGTAACAATTTATTCGTGGATGCCGTTTTCATGAATAAATAAAATTCATTAATAAAATATTTATATGTACTTACGTAGCTTTATTTGTAATTTCTCAGAGAATCGTGGAATCATGAACAACGTTTGAAATCCTATCGATCATCCATATCGGCTTCGATCACAACAAACGTACAAAGAAATAGGAAATTTAACGAATTCAATAAAACGGCTAAACGTTAATTCTAGATAACGTATCACGAAGAGAATTAAAAGCGCAATGGTTATTTACGTTTACAAATGGAATTGGAAATTTATTCAATCACGATTTATATTTATTTCGCCCGCGATCATGGATAGTGTCATTTTATTTCAGAGGATTTGAATATTCCAGTAACAGCAAATATAGCCCTGCACATCGATATTTCTTCAAATTGGTTTTAGCTTCAACGTCGATTCGCTCGTTCGTTTTGTATCTAAGTCGTCGACTAAGGACAATAGATAGTTTACTAACTTTCGATACAAATCGAACGTGAATAGAAATGGCGCGAGATCGATCAAGTTTTCCTCTCAACTTATCAGGTTGTTCATATTGTTCATATTGGACAATGACTGCAAAGTGCACCATTACGCCGGAAAATTTTCCTCTCGATTCACAACCTGCTAAAATATCTCGCTGTTTAATTAAATCCAATATCGTAATGTATGATCGAACGTGATATTAATGATCGAACGTGATATTAATGATCGAAGAACGTTAAACGATTAACGAGCTTGAACGCCGATCGACGTTAGCGCGTACATAAATTACGATCGCCGGTGATCGTTTGTCTAACAAAATGTCTAGCCATTTGCAAGGATAATCATCATGACGGTGAATCGTAACAAAATGAATAATATGCGCTTTGGAGATTTCCGCTGTATAATACCGTGCAATTTAAACAAAATGTTACGTATTTGGATCGAAAACGATAAACGTTAATGTTTAACACTTTGACTGCCACGTTGATCGTGTGTGACCTGCCACGGTTTCTCCTGTGATGCCACGGTGGTCATTGATGACCGGAGCGCTTGAACTTCTTACGAATGTAAAAATTTTATGAAAATTGTCAGTTAGGGTATTTTGAATACAACCGATAAATAGAAGATACTTTGAAATAAAAAGTGCCACATTGAACTATCAAACATTTTTATTAGGACATCATATTAGAAAATAATCGTAAATTCTGCTTTATAATAATATATCAGGTATGTAAATATGAAACCGGAATTTTTGTATAGAAAATACACGTTTATTGTATGAAAATGATTAAAAATATTTTATTCGAAGTATTGCCCATCGCTAGCTATACATTTTTCCCACCTGTCTGGCAATTGGTGGATGCCACGCCAAAAAAACTGTCGCTCTTTCGAGGCGAACCAGTCATCGAGCCATTTTCGTACATTTTCGTAAGAAGCGAAGTGCTGGTCAGAAAGTGCGTGTCCCATCGATGCAAATAAATAGTAATCGGACGGAGCCAAGTCTGGTGAGTAAGCCGCGTGCGAAAGTATTTCCCAACTGAACGCTTCGATCGTTTCCTTGATAGGTTTTGCTGTATGCGATGGTGCATTATCATGAAGCAAAATTACTTTGTGTTGCCTTTTTTGATATTCTGGTCGTTTTTCACGCAAAGATTGATTCAAATCGATCGTTTGTTGTCGGTAGCGCTCGGTATTAACGGTTTCGCTAGGTTTTAACAGCTCATAATAGATCACACCCTTCTGATCCACGTTCTTCGTTCCTCGCGTCAAAATTACCACTTCTGAATTTTTTAAACCACTCAAAGTACTGTGATTTATCAAGAGCATGCTCACCGTAAGCTTCGACGAGCATTCGATGCGATTCTGTAGCAGTTTTCTTCAAATGGTAACAAATATCAATGCTGTCCGCAAATCGTAGTTTCCAGGCACAAAATTCGACATGTTCAACGCTATTACAAACTATGCTGTTGTATGAAACTTGTATTGTTCTGAGTCGAAAATGTTTATCAAATGTCAACAAAGACTTTTGCCGTCAATGACTCAGTTTAGTGATAACTACATTATCAGCTAGGACCATCTATAGGCAAATTCCGGTTTCATACTTACAGACCTGATAATTGAAGTTAGAAATATGAACATACTTTACTATTATATATAGAACGAGCAAATACCGTTTACTAATATCTTGTACACGTTTCAACAATATATTCTGCACGTTTTGCTTACGACGAAATAACGAATACGAATGGTTTATGGAAATAAACAAATCCTTGTTATAATATGTCATTGTCAACTGTTACCAAGGCGCCAATAAGATAAACGGTCTATTGAGGAATGTTGTCTTACATCATTAATTTATTATTATTTTGCCATTATATGCTTTGAATAATAAAAATACTCCTGTGGCGTCCTAAGCGAAACGTGTGAGTCGTGGCAGTCAAAGTGTTAAATTATATCCGGACGAATGGAACACTGATACGTAGAATATATATTGCTTAGACGACGTATAGAATCTGGTGTGGAAACGAATGTTATCGGATAACTATGAAAAGGAAAGTGTCTATTACGATTTATCGATCAATTAAACGTTTGAACGAATAGTAAGGATTTTCCGAAGAGAAAAACGACGCGAAAGGAACACGAATTGATCGCAAGAATTCGTTGGACGTACTGTTTAAATATTATTCGAACTTGCATTAGAAAGAAAAAAAAATGGAAAAATTGGTTCCTAAATTTTCCTGCTTATTCGGCATATGACAAAAGGTTGTAAAAATAACTGCAAAGTATTATTTATCGATTATCGTACTTTAGTTTACATGTAACGAAATGGAAAACAGCCTAATCTATGAATAATGCAAATTTGTCGTAGGATAAGATTTTATTTTTTCCTTTGTTATATCGTATCGCGAAAGTAACCTCGAGCTACTTAAACTTATAATAAGACAATTAAATTCGAAAGAAGAAAGGAAGCTTTTAATGGAAAGCTAGTGAAAACCTTGAAAAACGATTACATGTATATAATCAGAATCGATTGAAAATTAACGAGTCATCGCGTTTAATAGGTCGAACAAGCTGAACGTGAGCTGAGATCTAACTTTGAAGTAAACGGAAATAATAATTTTTTTTTTTGCTACACTCAATCAGATCTTCTAAACGATAGCTTCTTTCCTGTGTTCGTTGTATGAAAGAGAAACAGAGAAGAGCTGTTTTTCTTCGAGCTTGAACAAATTTAATCTCTTTCAGAGGGTATAATACTCTGTCATAAAACGACGATAGAAATAAATAAATCGAGAAGTGGGTAATTCGTCGATCTCTTATAACGTATTTACCGTTTTCGTATCATGTAGCCCAATTTAAAATAAGAAATAAATCAATATTGATTATTTTATATATTATTATTAAATACAGTCTCTGCAAAGGAACTACATGTACTATATATTCCGATAAAACGAGTAGCAATCTTACGAAATATAATACTATAAAATCAACTCATTATTATCTCCTCGAGGGAAAATGTCTACTATCGTTCGAGTCATAGAACATTAAACAAAAGGCATTATCTTGCAAAACAATGAATATTTTCCTCTAGACGATAATTTAATGGAAAACTTGTTTACATAGGATAGAATAGTCCATCTCTTTATATAGAATTGACGAAAGTAAAAGTAGATAATTAAGAATAGATAAGCATCGAGGAACAAAGTTATATTTTAGCTGGAAGAAATTGGCAAAGAAGGCAGAAAGTGTAAGAATCGATTTATTTGAAATATCCCATGTTATAGAATATTTTGTAATCCTACGTGAATTTGCCAACAAACGCGTCATTCTACGCATTCTACACACAAGTAATTCAATTACTTAATACTAAAAAGTAAATTCAGTACGAGATTCATCATGCAGCACAGACCAAAGTATTAGGTTGTCCGAAAAGTTTCTTTCGTTTTATAAGGAAATAATAGACGCCCAATGTTTTTTGTTTTATATTAGTTTATCAAATTATGCACGACCCTGATAATAGAAATAGAACGAAATGGATCACACGTAATTCAATAAAATAATATAAAACAGAAATCGTCGTTCATCTATCATCACCTTATAGAACGAAAGAAACTTTTCCGACAATCTAATACTTCAGAAAGTTAAGGATAGAAAGTATATATATATATTTTTTTTTTAAATATCCTGACAACTTGAGAATATATTACAAATGAGAAATTCATTTCAAATATTCCAGATCATATACGGTAATCTATGATGTCGTCCAACTTTTTGACCATGAATAGCGAGAGAAGGAAAAGTATAGTCTGCCTCTCTAACCGTTCGAACCGTATCAAAGTAGAGCAATTATTGGTTTTCAACAAATATAGGAACTGCATTTACTCGAAATTCAAACAGTCGCAGCACGCAAGTATATTGTAGGTTGATAAGCTCCGTGAAATTCAAAGGAAAAGCAAAATGGCCTATTCATCTTTCGACTATGTAACAAGTCGTTAACTCCGAACGCTGGACATGCTTTCGAGCGAAGAACAACGTGACACGCTGGCCAGTATAATACAATATAATGTACACGGGCACGTATCCTTGATTAATGCGAATGTCACCTATTCCACTTGCAACTTACATCGCGCACATGGTTGCATTTTCCTCGAGAAATTGCCGGTCGAAACTCGTAATTAACGTGACTAGGAAGCCGATTACCTCTCGCCATGTGACATAGTTTCCACGTTAAAGAAAATAAAAATAGAGAGCCAGTCTTTGGGGACCGTGTTTCCTTATGGCACGTGGATTTAACGTGCCACGATTTTTCAGCGACGCGGGGTTGAAAAGCAATGGATCGAAAGAGTGTAAAAGAAATTTTTTACATGCTCGCGGATGCAAAAGGTGGCTAAAGTGTTTAGAATTTAATGTGAGTGTAATTTTTCATGTAATTAAATATTCCGATATTCCGATTTCTCGCAGAATTCGTAATTCTGTCGGTACATTTTTCATTTTCTATTCGAACGCGCAGTGTGTTAAAAAATATATTTTCAAATGAATTTTAAGCCGCGCTGATCGATGGAACTCGATTGATTTATAGTACCGACCTTTCTCGTCGGTTCTTTCTCGTACAAAAAAAATTATACAATAAATTCAGTCACTGACACGTACCGCGACGAATACTTGCTTCACCTTGAACAGAAATACGTACAACTCTTTGAATTATTAACGACAGATAGCTGAAACGAAGTCCAATTCTCGTGCTTTCGTTCATTAATGAATTAATAAAATATTGAAATTAATAAAAGTTATTGAAATAATTTGTCGCACTGGCGATGCAAAAATTGTCATTTGAGGATAACATATCGTTTCGTTACAGATTCGAGCCGAAACGTTATTTAAATAAGTTTAAAGCGTTCGTTAAAGAGAGCGAAACACGAAACGTCGTAACGCAGGTTTGTTAAGAAAATCAATATTTATCTAGTTCGTTTTACTTAATATTTTAGTACGCCGGTAACGAAGCCGAGATTCGTTAAATTTAACCACATTATTCATCAAGATTATCTAATTAGGCATCAGAACAAAGAAACGGGGAAAGTTCTATACTTGTTCTCTTTATCTTTCATTTAAGGGCTCTCGATTCTGATTATAAAAGGCTCGCGAGTTCTTATGCATTCTCGGCGACTTTAAATGTACAAAAACGAATAGGAGGCGCATAATATGCAAAAATATTCGAAGAGAGATAGTCGGCTACTAGATTTGGAGGGGGACATTTTTATCTACTCGTTTCTTTAATTATATTCATAGAAATATACAGCTACGTAAGTATCCGGACTTTTATCATTTTCACTAAAATACGATTTCATGATGTGGGTGAGAAAGAAGGAAGTGTCAACGCGTTAACGATATTTCAATAGAGCGAGAAGACGAAAATCTCAGTGAATTTCGAACGATGGCCCCTCGTGTAAGTGGAAACGTCCCATCGTTTCAACGATAAATCTCTTCGGCGACATTGACTCTCACGAGTCTGAAGAATTATTGCCCGAACAGAACTTCGTAATTCGCCAATAGTTCCTTTTATTGCATTTTTTGTCTCGCCGTTCAACGTGATCCGTAACAGAAGGGATTAGTTCGGAAGTAATTTCACGTACGATCAAATCACGCGATGATTTATTCGTTGGTTAAGAAGATTTAAGGCTTAAAACGACACGAAGTTTCAAGCTAACAACAGTATCTTTCTATATCATATGTCTATCATAGATCATATTCTATATGATAATGTCAGTCTTCGATTATTTCTAATTTAACGATCTTAAGTACTTTGTACTTTAAACTATGTTTAAATTAAATGAAAGATGTTATTAATATTATTATTAATATATAATTGATTATTCAGCAGGTGTAACGATAATATCGACATAATAAACGACAAATATCGAATTTAATTAGCCAATTATTTTAGAAACAAACAGTGATTAAATTTAATTTAAATGTTAACTAAATATACGCCAATTATATTTAATCACCGATCACCGATCGAGTTTATTATACAGAAGTAATTAAATTGCTCCGGTGAATTTACGATTGAACCAAATCCTCTGTTTGTTACATTTACAGGAATAACAGGCAGGTAAATTTATGCTCGTCCTTGAACCAATCATTCTGTGCTACAGAACAACAAAACGCATCGTATTGTAATCAGTATTATAAACAGTATATGGAAACGAACAATAGTCCGATAGAGGAAAGAACGGGGAAAAAGTGGAATTTTTATAATTGATATAGGACGACAACAGAAAATTACAAAGTACATATAAATAATAAGAAACTAGAGATAGCAATGGAAATAGCGAAGGTTAGGAAAATATTTTGTAACAACGTAGAAAGCCAACAATATCATTAACTTTCGACCTACGAGATAACATTGTATTTCGACTGGTATTCATGAAGCAATGTTCGATAAACTTTAATTGATTCATGAAACAGGAGGAAACTGTATGTTGATAATTTTGATTTATAGCGCATTATTATCGTCGACCTACAAAATCTAGAATAGCCGATTATACAAGGTGCTATCGAAAGTTATCTAGAAGCGACAAAGGTAAAAAAAGGATATAGAATAAAATTTGTTCGTACGAAGCTTAGCTTCCGGAAAATTTAAATTTGAAAATTTACTAAGTATACTTAAACTGAACTAATTATCTATTTGTAAACGTATTTATAAACAATACAACGTTATTCTAGATAACAGAGCGAAACTAAGCAAAAAACGTAGAATACAATAATTACGTTTGAGGCTTTACTTTTAAGAAAATAGTAATATAGTAATTAATAGTACTAATAGTACTAATCCTTTCAAACTAAATATATAACTATAGTGATTAATCCTTTCAAAAAAAAAAAAAAAATGTTATTCTATATTTTTTTTCTCATCTTTCGTAAATATCACCTCGTGCTCGCTTGCGCATAACTTTTGAGCGCGCTCTGTATATTATTTACATGTAGCAATTTCAATTTTTTATTTCATCCGTAATTTATTATTATTATATCATTAAATATAATAGATTTATTATTTTGTATCGTTTATGTTCGTGTTCATGTTCATGTTCATGTTCATATTATGTCGTGTCGTGTCCTATGTTGTTGTTGTTGTTTCACTTCAAGATTAATTAATGTTAATTAGCAACAGCCAACGTACGAAATGTGTATGTACACATTTATTATATAATTATGTAATTATATTTATCTTTAAACAATACAGTAACGTATTGTATAATATGCATACAAATAATACAGTCAATTTTATTCTTTTTATGATAATATTCGTATTAATAACAAAGTTCTAAACTTAGCTTCCTATTTCTCGCTACTTATTCTGTTTCCATTATTCTTTTCACATTATTCTTCCTGTTTTTATGCTCCGTGTTTATTCTATAAAAACACACAAAATCCCGTAATTCCCTGTGTATTAATGGCCATGTACTGGCATACTTTATTCCCTCTAAATTTTTGTATTGCTACATCGTGAAATATATTTATCAATGCCCCTGTGTTTTTATTTAGTGCAACAAAATTTCGCCAGACATCGGTGAGCACGAAGTTTAACATAATTTACCATGTACACCATGTGTTTATTACGATATAGCGACTTAATATGTATCGTGGTTGCGATAAACTTTTTAAACGACAACACTTTACAGTAATTACACTAAACTATACATCCATCGTTTCGATATCATCCTTTTTACAAATTGATTAACAATGCAACTCGTCAAATTTCGTCATCTCATATAGCACACAGTTTTTAATAACAGGTCAATAATTTTTCATTTTTGGTTTATTAACTAAAACATACCTTCATCACAGCCCGATAATTGTCATAAAGGCCACCTGCGATATTCAGAAATATTTTTCTTCCAGCTTATAATACACGCTGCGTTATTGCAGTTATGTAATTGCGTGTATATATCACCTAGTTTGTATATTAACAGCAATGTACACATCGGGTGCTTCGTTTTCAAGGAAATCGACTTTGGACATTTGACGAGTATACTTTAGCTTGGTAAATCGAGACTGAAGAAGAGTAAATAATCGATCGGGCTTTAAACTACATTTGAATAGAAGCGAAGCACGTGGAATACAATTTTTCCATAAGATGCTTCATTTTCGAGAAAAATACATTTTTAAATATATTGCGCGTAAAAGGTTTAACGTTTATAAATCGTACAATAAAATTATACAACGCATTTTCACGATGTAACGCCGTACACGTCTTTAAGTTTAATTAATTAATTACCTGATCGGTTGAAATACAGATTAACTGTTTTCATGATACCTAACAATCTTTTACGTTTTCGTACTTACCGCGTTAAAAATTCGAAAAAGAAAATAAAGTTTACGATACAGTTCACAATATCTCGAATAATATTTCGCAACTTGGGTTACACGGGGCACGGATAACCGACACTTCACTGTACTCACGAATTTCCAAACTCGATTTTCTCAGAAACCAAACGTCATATGAAAAAATGTTATTCTACGTCTTTGACTTATTTTTTCACGTAGAACCAAATGCTGTTCGGTTGTACTACGATTACCGTCACACTCTATTGCTATTTGCGTATCATATTTTGTACAGTTACCACGATACTATTGGGTTGGCAACTAGATGATTGCGGATTTTGTTATTAGGTGGTATTGACAAAATCTGCAATTACTTAGTTGCCAAGCCAATATTTTAAAACCTTCGCGTTATTCAAGATAATAAATATTATTTTGACTTTACGCGATAACTTGCTCGATAAAAACGACAATATATTTGCATAGTATAATTCATAATGCATATAGTTGACAGTAATTACAAGGTTACTTACAGCACAAGGTTACTGACTACGATGTTCCATATTATGATTCATAGTTTATTCTTACTTGCTAATACGAGAGAGCAAAAATTGTAGCTGATACGATAAATTATCCGATAATTATGACAAAACAGCTACATAATTTTCTGTAGTAAAGAAATAGTTGGAACCATTCTAGAAATTCTATCTACAACACTGGCGTATCCGCCAAAATCGTGTTGCGAGATATTCAAGGTTGAAAATAGTTTTTTTTTTTTTTTTTTGTTTATAGAATCGAGAAATTTATAAAAAGAATTGTAAATTCGATATTAAGCAAACTTTAGAAAATGACATTGAAAAAGAACGACTATTTTACTTTCAGTAAAAAGTGACAAAGCTTTGGAAAAGTGATTTTGGGTGGCTTTCGATTCAGCAGTCGTTTGAAGTTTGAATAAATCCAACAGCCAGCTTGTACGAGACATTATGATAGACAGTAAGTCCATATAATTCTGTTTCAGTCAAAAATGAACGGGATAAAATTATTTCGCGAATATTACCCAGATAGAAACCAAAAGAGCGTCGAAAAAGAAGGAACACTCGGACGTGTTAAATGGAACGAAAATTAAAAAGAAAGAAAGAAGAACGAGCGTTAAAGCAAGCTAAAAACAGAGAAAATCAACCAGTAGAGACGAAACAAAGGTTAAGAGAAGAAGGAAAGTTGCGAAAGAGTCGAAAAATTTAGAGGAAAGCGACGAAGAAAAAAAGAAGAATATTTCTGTTCCTTCTCCGAGGGAGCATTCGATGAATGTGTATCGCATGTTTAAAATGGGCACATGAAAGAACGCTCTAGTGGCAGCAGGTTTGCTATTGATTAATCTGTTCAACAAATTTTAATTTCTCTTCTTCTTTTTTTTAATTTTACGATCCTCGATACATGACTATTGTAAACTTTTGGAAACTGAACACGAAACTGCAAACGTTCGTTCTCAGTTCGCTTCTATAGACTGTAGTTTTCGAGCAAATCAATCTTGAAAAAAATTGCAAATTTTCAACTTTGGAGATGTTTTGTGCTTTTATTGTACAATACTCGGCAACAATGGCATTCAATGTCGGCGAGTAACAGCCGCGCGGGTTTAGCGGTTTTGTTACACCGAACGGCAGGCAACCTCCGACACTGAGATTATTGAGAGTACCATTACCGTCGCTGTTTGTGTTTGCCAAATTTGTTCCCTTTTATGTTTGATACGAAACGTGGTTTTCTAATTTTTCCCGATGCTTTTCATAATAGAAATATCTGTCCTGTCACTTGCTATGCTTAGATACTCTTCTAGATCGTTAGTATTCTAAATAAATTGAAAAACGTGAGCAAAAAGTGGCGTGTCCTTGGATACTTGTTTCACTTTGATCATTATTTAAATATATTTAAATATTCGTTTGGATAGTAGCATCGTCGGTGGCTGCTACTGTAAGAGCACAAAACGTTGCTTTTGCAAAGTTGAGAATCTGCAGTTTTTGTCAAAACTTATTTTTTCTTTTCAAAGCTTATTTTTTCGAAAACTCGGTTCTAGAAAGAACGGTTCATAAATTCATACTTGGCCAAAAAAAGTATAGAATTATCTACCGTAATTTGCAAAATTATTTCCCTGTTGATTACGGTATTTTTACGAATTAACGAGCCTCATTTGCAGTAAACGTTCGTAATTACCCGAAATACTTTGGAGTTGCGGTCAGCAAGGATTTTGTTAAGATCGTGCAAAATTTTTGTGTTTTTCTCATCCTGTTTGATTTTGTTCGTGGAAGAGAAATGCTTAACAAGTAAACATCGTTTGACGAGCATACACGTCAAACAAGAACTTTATTACGGTGCGTTTGACGTGTATACTCGTCGTCGCTTGTATTTATTTACGCACTCCACGACCTAATTCTATGAGAGATTTCTTTGAACGTTGTCGGAGTTGTTGTTGATATAAAAATTCACTCTTTCTCGTTTTTTCTTTTCCTTAAACCCTCCACCGGCAATATAGATTTTTACCAACGCTGTCGGTATTATGAGTTTTCCCGTCCTTGACCTGATTTCTTATTGTTTTGGGCTTTAAAAAAATCTAAAAGAATCCCAAGCTACTCGCTATAATTTTCTATATAGGTGATACTTTAGCCAAATGTCTAAACGTTTTTCCAATGAAATGGGAATTTGCTCGAAGGTACGCTGTTTCGTGTCAAACAAATATTACAAAAAGTTGTCGTAGGATTTCACTCATAGGATTATGATCTTTCGAAAAAATACGAAGAAATTTGTCGGCGCTTAAGAAAGCGTAATTATTCTTTGGCCTATATTTGTGAGATTTTCGAGTGGATTATTTATTATTGGAAAATGATACCTCCGAGAAAGAAAAGCTCCATATTTCACACTTACTGACCTATATATATATTAGGTCATCCCATAAGTTCGTGCCGACCTTTGTGTATACATTTCATATTTTAAAGAAAAACAAGAGAACTTTTATCGAGACGGAATAATAAAAAATGGGAAGAAGTTGTAGAACGAGAGGGGGATTACATTTTTTCATGAAACCGAAAGGTATGTGAACAATCTTAACATATATAACCGCTCGAAAGACGGCACGAACTTATGGGATGACCTAATACTATGCCATCACTATTAAGTTATTACTATTATTAAGTATATTAGGATTAAGAATATTATATTAAAAGATAGCTACGTATACTAAAGTAAAAATAATTATGCATGTAAAAAACGCTTAACAGAAAAACGACGCGAGTGGAAATATAGGTCACTGAAGAACACTGCTCATCTTACTCGTGGTATTCAGAACTGAATCGAGCGAAGTAAAGATTTTTAGGCGCGGGAACCACGCGATCTGGCACCTTCGTTTCGGAGGAATTGGACGATGAAAATTTCGCCCGGATCTCGACACTCGGCACCTCCATAATGCCAATGGAGGATTAATATTTAGACAACAAAAAACAATAACTGAAAATGTTTTTTCCCTACTGTTATTTATATCGTGTAACGTAACGTAATACATTCTTGTTTATGTTCGTATATTTACTGGAACTATAGAGCTTAAAAATTAAAATTGCAGGATGTGCGAATCTTTTGCGATCGACCTCTTGTATATTTCGAACTTACCTATTTTCCCTTACTTATTTACCTTGTAAATATATGTGATTATCTTATGTTAATTAACAGTAAACACATGCACGATATAAGCACTTATCTGTAATGCACTGCTACATGTCAGTTTAGTTAAAACACATATAATACGAACGTATAATGTATACGTACAATACAGTAAAATGTGTTAATACACGCGACGATAAGACGAACGATAGATGTAGCAAAGTACTTAACGTTAACAGTCACAGATCAACGTCGACGAAAGACACAAGCTTTCGAAACCTTTGGTTTCTTGGTTACGTTGTAAATTTTAGCTTAAATACAAGCACTGTTATATCTATGGTACTCGAGTGAAACATTACTATAAGAGCTACCTTTTAGTTGAAGTTGGGAACTTTTTAGTGAACTTTGGTGAGTTTCTGTGAATTACTAACTTTTTCTTTTTCTCTTTTTTTCTTTTATTATGTGAAATGACGTGACGAAGATACAACAAATTTGAAATCTATTTTTAGTCATGTATATGAATCTTAATGTGACTGGAAGCGTTTAATTTCTATTAGCTCGCCAGATAGATAATATTTTCATCGTTTTGCTTACGGATTACAAAGGATCTCGTTTCTATGATTTGTTTTGCCACTATTTCTACTTTATATCTGGTAGTTACTATGTTACATATTCGCTCTTTAATGACCGACTGAAGTACAAACTCGATATCTTCTATGAAATGTGTTACGAAATTATACTAATCAACGAAAACATATTTATATACCGCCTCGAGTTAAACCTTTATTAACTTAATCCATTAAACTGGCGACTATATAAGTGCAATAAACTTCAATTTTACAATATTACTTTCTGGCAAATAAATTTCTTTTTAAACTTTCTACTAAACTTCTGTTAGTTCATTAATGATACGAATACGACTGTAACCTTTCACTTACAATTTTGATAATTTGAAAATATCTCGAACGATAAACGGAGATAAAACGATCTGCCGAATAATCGTAAGCGGCAGAATTACTGAAATCTTCATGTATAAATGAAAATATCTCCGTTTTATGTAATTTCATCCGTTCGAGTAAAGTGTCACTTTTATAAAAAAAGAAAAAAAGGAATGTCGTTTGTCCAACTCTTAAATTTACGAAATTCTAAATCTCTCGGATCTTCAAGTTTCTGGGCTTTCGAATTCTCGAATTTTTGAATTTCCAAAAGTTCGTATCATCGACGTATAAGATATTTCAAAGTTATAATCTCGCAAAGGTATAATTTCCTATTTATTAAATATTTTAAAGAAGATAATTTTACAGGTATCAAAAGAAAACGCCACGAACATGAAACATCAGAAGGCATTGTTCTGCGTGCTACTGGCTCTGTTCATACACGCGAACGATGCCTCCAGAATTTTGGGCATCTTCCCATACAATGGTAAGAGCCATTTCAAGATGTTCGATGTCCTGTGCAGGGAATTAGCAAAAAGGGGGCATCAAGTCGACGTAATTGGCCATTTTCCATTGAAAACTCCATTGGCTAATTACACGGACGTCGTTGACTTAAATGGAACCCTGAAAACCGTGGTGAACGGTTTAACCACCGATTATGGAAAACAAATACAGCGATCAATTACTTATTACGTAGCTACAGTATTTGGTAATGATCTGTGCGATCTAATGAAACAGGAAAAAATGCAGAAATTCATCAAAAATCCACCCAATGATCCACCTTATGATCTGATTATCGTAGAGGTGAATATATTTAAAATCAAGAGTAATTTCGATCTATCCTGTCTCTCTTCGCGAACCAAAGTGTTTAAAACATAAATGGGACAAACTTTCCTAGATTAAAACTTTTTATAAGACATACACGATAAAAGGGCGATAAAAGGCTTAACGATAACAAAATGAAGATAATACACGTCGTAGCGAATACGAGTATATTTTTATTTATTCGTCAAATATCTTTTCTCTCTATGAAAAATCTAAAATTCTAAATCTAACGCCTTCGTTGCTGAATTTTACGGATTCGATACGGTAAAACGCGTATTTAACAGAACGTCGTATGAAATTCTCAGCAGCGAAAGCGTTAATGGCACTTTACATCAACCGTGTAATTAAATACCCCACGATACATCTCAATTAAAATTGTAAAACGAACAAATACGTAAAGTCTGACAGATCAGACGAGATGGAGTCTGCAACTCTAAGAAGATTAATGTTTCTTCCAGTATTTTGGCTCGCCGTGCTACATAGGATTCGGCCAACTTCTGAAAGCGCCAGTGGCCATCATCATATCGTCAATGCAAATGTCATTCGTCGACGATATTATGGGAAATCCTACGAGCTACGCCTTCCTCTCCGGTTTCTACAACGATAATGCCGTGGTGGACACGTTCTTCGATCGCTTGTGGAATTTCTTGATCAACTACAAGAATGCGTTGATATTTGAACACTACACAGCTGAACAAACCGACATGATGAAGAAATACCTGGGTTTACCTAATATACCCGACGTCAGAGAATTGGAGAAAACTGTCTCGTTGGCTATAGTGAACTCGCACTATAGTTATTACGGGATCAGACCAGTTACACCGGCGGTTATCGAAGTTGGTGGATTACACGTCGAAGCGGACAAGTCGAAATTAAGCCCGGTAATGTCTTGAAAAGTTTCCTGTAATTTTCTTCCAGCATTCCTCGAAGATTCCGTTTGAAACTTTCTCAAGATTTTTTTGAACTTTTCTTCGTAGTATTCCGTGTAAACTTTCTTCCGAGATCCCTCTGTGACCTTAGTTTTCTTCGAATTCTTCTTTGAGGATCCCTTTAAATAATTCCTTAAAATCTTCCGCTGCAACTTTATGAAATTTCTTTTCTAAAAGGCTTATTAGCTTCCCGTCGATCTTTTTCGCTTCCGCGCTGCAATTCTTTCTTCATCCTGTACGTATTGCTATCCCGTATTCATTCCGAACCTTTGAAGCAAATTACTCGCGTTATTCTTACGCGTTATGCTTTTCGCAAAATATTTTCCAATTTTGAACGCGAGCGAAGCGATTTTCACAAACGCGGAATCTTCTAATCGTGGTTTGTAATTGGAGACATTGAAACCTTATTGAATCTATAATGAAATGGTCTCTATCGTCTTTCTGTTATTCTATGACCAATATTTATGGCAATTAGCCATCAATAATAAGAAATCTTGTACGTGATATATTGTATATATTGTAAATTTATATTGTAGATAACTTTTACATTAACAAAATACTATAAATCATTCTGACAACTACATAGCGCATCAAAAACGTTTATCTTTCGTACGAAGTGGCATGATATTCAGGTTTCTTCTAATTTAATCGATAAAGTTGCAGAATATATTTTTAAGCGTACTATCGTTTTGCATGTTATTGGGTTGGCAATTAAGTGTCATTACCACCTAATGACAAAATCCGCAATCACTTAATTGCCATCCCAATAATATCACTGAAACAATAGGAAGAAAAGTAGAGGCAACGTCCGACAGCCAACGTGTTAAACGTTTGCCAAATCAAATTTAATGAAACGATAGGATAAGAGAAACGTCGAAATAACATTGAATTGGTGTTTTCTTAATCTAGAAACTCAAGGAATGGCTAGACATGGCAAGCCACGGTGTGGTATATTTCTCATTGGGCTCGCTAATGAACATCGAAACGTTGCCGACGGAGACGATATTGCAAATTTACTCGTCGTTAGCGAAAATTTCACCGGTAAAGGTTTTGTTGAAGAGCGCCAACGCAACGAAGTTACCACCAGGTTTACCCAATAACGTGCTGACGTTGCCTTGGATTCCTCAGGTTGCGGTGTTGAGTAAGCGAAACATATCCTTCCAAAAAGTATTTTCAAACTGCCATTTACGAGTTTGTACAGACAGTCTCGTCTAAATCTATTCGCGCAAATACCTCTGGAACTGTGCGTTGAAATTTTTCAACGTTGTTTTGTTTCAAAGGGAACGTCTTACGAGCATCGCCAAATTTTTCTAGGTAGAGGTGTTTTCCAGATTTCAACGTGTCCTTCCGATTTTTAACGAAACTACGATTTATTTTTTTGTATGCCATTCGATGTATTTTTCAATTTTCTACAAAAAAAGTATCAAGGTATTTGTATCTGAAAGATAATCCAGTGTTCGTTAAATCGAACGTATGGAGGACCGAGAAAACATGAACGTAAAAGCGCAGCGTTATCAATCTTCTTACCTTGATGCTTTTTTATGGAGAATTAAAATGTCGGCGAAAGCATCGAACGACGTATAAAAAGGATTTATAGTTCCATTAGAAAAAAAAAAAAAAAACAAAGGATACCTTGAAACCTCGAAGGCACGTCCAAGTAAAATTCGTGACCATCGCAAAACGTAACCCTCGAAACAAGTTTCATTTCCTTTTTTTTTTTTTTGTTATTTAATTCGTACTTTACAATTTGTACAGCTGGACATTTGGTAAATTAGTTTTACTTGAAACATTTTTTTCGTGTAATATATTAGGTCATCCCATAAGTTCGTTCCGTTTTTTTGAGGCGGTTATATATGTTAAGATTGTTTATATAGCTTTCAGTTTCATGAAAAAATGTAACCCCCCTCTCGTTGTACAACTTCTTCCCATTTTTCAAGTGTATTGGTCCCTTATCGCCGTATGTTTATAAATCGACACATGAAATGTATACACAAAAGTCGACACGAACTTATGGGATGACCTAATATTTACGTGTACAATAAGATATTTGCGTGGGTCGATTGTATGAAACCTGTTCGATTTTCCATTAATGTTTATTGTTAATATATTGAAAATTGATTGAGAAATGCACGAATTCCAAGGAAACTTTGTTATAGAGTCGTATAACGAGGTTCTGAGATCATAACGATTCTCACATCTGCTTAGTTCTCCGATCAAATCAGATCAGATTAAAGGATTATCGGACGTATTTCTCACAGAACATCCGAATACGCGAGTATTCATAACTCATGGCGGCCTTATGGGAACCCAGGAAGCTACCTATTATGGAGTTCCTATGATAGGAATACCGGTATTCGGTGACCAGATTAAAAACATCAACATTTTGGTTGAAAAGAATGTGGCAGTTCTAGTAGACATCGATGACATTACCGAACATACCATGGACGTTGCGTTGAACACAGTTTTGCGCGATCCCCGATACAGGTAAAGTTTCTTATACGATCGTTCCGACAATTTTTCAAATAATCTCCTTTACAACTAATGTGACAAATATTTCGAGAAGTCTAACGACATTGACAAAATATTTCCTAACTTCTTATCAGATCGTATGAAATCGTATTCCTGACACTATTATTAAAACAATAAGATTAGTCGTATCATCTCGATGATTTCAACATGATAAAAAAAGCGAAGTACTTTGAAATGAAAAATTTCTATAACGCAATGTATAATAATCCATCGGGAAATTTCCATATTCGGATAATAATCTTATCTATCTAAGTAAATTTAATATAATTTCTTACGTTACTTACTGTCATTTTAATATATCTCATTATTTTTCTCGTTATTTGATATATTTTATATGGAAAATCAAATATACAGCCCTTTAAATTTGAAACACATAATATAAATTCTAAAAGAAACAAAAATAAGATAGGGCAAGAAACAATCACTGTCTGATACTGTTTATTATTGTTTCAGAGAATCTGCAAAGACAATGTCGAAGATGTTCAGAGATCGTCCGATGCCCCCGTTAGACACAGCTGTATATTGGATCGAATATGTGCTGAGAAATGGGCCAGATAGCTTAAGATCAGCCGCTGTGAAATTACCTTGGTGGAAGTTGCATCTACTCGATGTTTTCGTCTTCTTATTTGCGTGTTTCACATTCGCAATTTATTTATTAATAGTTTTATTAAATATCGTATTAGCAAGCTTCCATAAAAAGGCCGCTCGAACAGAGAAGAAGTTGAACTGAGAAACGGGACGAAGAATATCGGCAAAAGCCTTAACAGGGTAGGAGATTACGCGTTTTTTTGCGAGGTGTACTTTCAAGGAAGCGTGTCGTTAGATAATTTTCTTAACAAATTCCCTTTGAGAGATGCAACGAGCTTTTGCCTTTTCGATGCAATCGGCTGATATTTTTTATTTAGCAGAGGAAACGATTAAACTGAGAAGCACTAAAAACGAAATAGCGAAACGACGAGAAGCTTCTCTTGAAAAGGACGCGCGGCTAAATTAGTCGGTACGAAATTTTCGCGAAAAGACCGCGAATTCACGTAAATCGTACTCTGGTGTTACATCTAATTGCAATGGAATATTCTGGACTTAAATCGAAATCAAATAATTTATATTTTATTTATAAACGTCCTTTAGAAATATACTTGAACATCGTTGATATAAATTCCTAGACAATTTTATTCAACTTCGTTCTCTTACACTGTGCCAATATCTCGCGTGGTATCTATTAGGTTGTCCAAAAAGTTCCTTTCGTTTTGTAAGGAAGTAGTAGATGCACAACATTTTCTGTTTTATTGAATTATGTTTGATCCATTTTATTCTATTACTACAAAATGGATCATACATAAATCCATAAAATAATATAAAATAAAAAATGTTATGATTGATAGAAGAATGCAAGCCAACAGAGATCAAAGTAAAGCATTAAGAGCAGTAAGGTATGAAGGGAAAGCCATAGAATCAAAAAAGGCACTGGTAAAGGAGTGCATAAAGGAAAGAGAGAGAAACTGGGGAAATGGCCAAGAAGGGAAAAGAGCAAGAAAGAGAAAGAGGGGACTAGAAGAAGTGAGAAACGGAGAGACACAGATGGAAGTAAGAGAAGAGCAAGAAAGAATGACAGCGGACTAAATTATAGAAGAAAGAAGAAAGAGAGAAGCAGAAGAGAGGGGAAAAGGATAAGGGATTCCAAATATGACATACATTACAGAAAAATCGCCAAAGAAGAGTTACCAAAATACTTAGAAGGGAGGATGAAGTGGAAGGACAGAAAAATATTAGCAAGATTCAGATGTGGAAACGAGACCAAAGCAAGGGAATACTGGAAAGAAGAGGGAGAAAAAAGATGCAGACTATGTAAAAGGAAAGAAGAATACCTGAGACATGTAATAGAAGAATGCGAAATAATAGGAGGACCAAAGGACATAGAAAGAACATTGCATGAGACTGGAGAAGGACTAACAGAACTAAACGCAACAATAGAGAAGAGAAGGACAATACAAGACGGGGAGGAACGACAATAAGGATGCACAGCAAGGAGGCTAAAGCCCAAAAGTTGCCATAGTTTTTAGTTATTAGTTTTTAGTTTTTAGAGATAGAATAATTAAGAGAGTACAATATAATAGAGTGGATATATAAGAAGCGAAATAGGTAAAAGAGATGTAAAACCGAAAGCTCGTCCAAAATCGAAAGGCACGGACTAAGCAATAATAAATAATAACAAATGACGTGCATCTATTATTTCACTTATGAAACGAAAGGAACTTTTCGGACAACCTAATATATAAATACCTTTGATGCAAATCTCATCTCGAGGTGACGATAAATGTAAATCGATACACTGTAAAACCAAGAATACAACATTTCTGACAATTAAAGATACATCGGAAAGGGATCTACGACAATAAAGGACACGTTACGCGTGCAATTGAGAACAGCAACGAAGAGCCGAGCTAGAGGAACTTAACGATGAAGCCACTTATAACTCGATTAAACGAGCCGTTGGAAGTTTGATCAAGTATAATTAAACATGGACAGGGCCACGTTTAATCGTATTAAAATTACGTAAACATTTGACAAGTTCTCAAGCAGTTTACCGAGTTCCCATGCCAGACACTAAACCTTATTCATCCGGTATCATTGTACGCTTTAGCCTGCGTAAAATGGAACTGCAACTTCCGACATTTTCCTAACCGACCAGCTAAAACCGGCGGCGACAGGGGGGTAGTTTCTTTGAAAGTTACACGACATTAAGAAAATTGCTTTCATCCGAAAACAATCTCACTTTTGTAAATAGTCGAAAAAGAAACAAAAATACCATGAAATTTTGGTAGTTCTGTAGAGTTACGATATTTTTCATCATTCGGCTCAACGAGCCATTAATAATGACCGTTCACGGAGCACGCGACGTGGAAAATTAACACAGCAAACTTGGCGATAAATAATTCGGACGCAACGTCGAATGTTCCTTTGAGAAATATATTCGAGACAGAAAGCAGGGAAATGCCTATTCAAATGGCCAGCGTTTCTGTAATTGACGAATTTGTTTGCAAGAGACAGAGTTTTATAGCACGATTAATGGGAATACTTACGATGGATTGCTTCTTCGTTATGAATAATGGAACCGAGATAATGGAATTATTTTTTTAAATGTCCGATGATCACGGAGTTTGAGAATTTGAAGGTTCAGAGGATACGAGAGTCAAAAATTTGCAGATCTTAGTATTGGAGAATTTGCACAGGCGGACGTTTGCGAAATCAAGTGGTCAGAAATTTGAAAATTTTGATATTGGAAAATTGAAGAGTTTGGAGTATTTAAAAACCTTGTTTTCGCTATGATTATGTTTATCAATGATAAATATAGAGACAGAATAAACATAAGGAAATGAGATGCCAGATAAATTTTCTAAATATACTCCTATTACCTAAATTTTCGTCGTTTGTATACAATTTATCCTCTATAGAATTTTCCTCTTTGTACTTTCTTCGTTTCCACCAGCAAAGTATGTCATTGCAAGCAAACCACGCAAACTATATAATTATAGGTAAAAATTAACAGAAACGTAAGAATAAACTCTACACGTTGTTTTCTTCAAGATAATATTTTAATTGCGTGATCATGTGACTGTCCCTTCCTCTAGACTCTACAATAATTATGACGAAAAAGCTATGCAAAAGCACAATCAGCCTTTTACGAATTCTCTTAACAGACGTTCGCGCAATCCATGGGACGATAGTGACTCATCCTGAAATATTAATACATCTATTGTTCATTTAGCTCATAATTGTAGCTCAGTATTGTAATGTGAAAACCTTGGAGTTCTTCGGTTCTATGAACCTTGTCGAGATTTATCTTCGGTGCTGGATAACTTTTTTATTCGAGACGTGGCGGTGTAGATTAGTTGGAAAGTTGACCTTTTGTGAGATACTTGAACAGCGAGTTACACAATTCCAACTGTATCTCGAATCGAAATAATTGGAAAATGAAAATAGACAATTATGTTGCTAATAATATAAAACAATTAATGCTGGGTTAAGATACCGTAGGAAAATTTTTCGAATGTTTCAAATTTCCAAACATTCGAAGCTTCTGATTTGCAAATTTTTAATTTCCTACACTCCCAAGTCTTCAGGTTTTCAAATTTTCAAACTTTTCGATTACGAGTTTTCATATGTTTAAATTATTACGCTTTCCATAGTCTATTGATATTTGATTAACATTTAATACAGATAAATTCAATATTATCAAAAAATTGGAAAACGCTTAGAAGGCAATTGAATATCCTTTGCAGATATCTGGAAAAGAGAAAGAAAAGGAACTGAAATGCCGGAAAATACTGTTCCTACTTTTGGTGGTTCTTTTTATTCGCGTAAACGACGCTTACAGAATTCTCTGTCTCTTGCCGTTCAATGGAAAAAGTCACTTCAGAATGTTCCATGCCCTGTGCAAAGGACTTGCAGAGAAAGGGCACAAAATCGATATGATCAGCCACTTCCCAACGAAAGTCCCGATCGCTAATTACACGGATATTATCGATTTAGATGGAACGAGAGAAGATGCAGTGAACAGCTTCAGCGTACAACACGCCAGAACAAACAGCGATAACGTATTACACTGCAACAAAATATGGTAGAGATTTCTGTGAATTATTATGGAAAATTATTATCTTACGAAAAGATGGAAAATTTCGTTAAAAATCCACCCAAAGACTCATCATACGATCTCATAATCACTGAGATAATTAAACGTAAACAAGATAAATGTTTAACGTTATGACTGAAGCATGAAACTCGTATTCCTATTTATTTTATCAAAAATTATTCAAATGCTCAAAAACGCATTGTTTTAAATCTACAAAATTTCTATGAAAAATTGTGATACGGTCATTTTGCTAGTTCCAGTGTTAAATATATAATTGTTGGATACCATTCAAATATATTTTTATAACATTAGCATCTATATTATATTAATATAACAAGTAGTAATTAATTGTGAAATATGTATTATTATTTTTTTTATATCACATTAATTAGAATTTTCCTTTTTTTTTTTCTTTAACGCTTATACACTCGACCATCAAAATCATAAGCGACTTGGCACAGTTACATTTATTTATGTTGTAGCATAAATAAAAAGTTGAGCAGTTTTTCTTATATGCTTATCTACAGTTTTACATGATACATATAATAAGAAACCATACATCGTTATAAACTTATATACATGTATATGTTTAGTATCTCCACTTCCATAGTTGGGCATACGTTTTAATTTTTTCGACGAATGCAATTACGTTGTTAATGTTCTCGCTCGAGTTCACGATTTCACGGGTATCGTTTTCGATTTTCAATATTTTTCCAACGTCTGTTGAGTAGCCGCGATCGAACAGCATGCGTTAATTAGACTTGTTAACATACTTCGAGATCTACTCCTTGATCTCCGATTTTAGCATCAAGAAGTTGAAATTTCATCGCTATGAGTATCCATTCGTCCGCAGTGCTTTAGGTCGCCGTGCTATTTAGGTCTCGGCCAACTTCTGGAATCGCAGGCGACCATCGTTATAAGCTTCCTGGAGGCACCTTACGTCGACGATTTTATGGGCAGCCCATTCAATTTCGCCTTCTTTCCCAGAGACGTAATGGAGAAGGCGGTTCTCGACACACTTTTCGATCGAGTTCGCAACCTGTTCGTAAACTTCAAAGAAACGCCGATATTTCGCCCTTATACGTCCGATCAGACTGAAACAATACGGAAATATTTGGCTGCGGATTTGCCAGATATCGGACAATTGGAAAGGAACGTGTCCCTGGCTTTGGTGAACTCGCACTATTCTTTTCACGGGATTAGGTCTGTGGCGGCACTCGACCACGGAAATTTCCAACGGCATCACGACACAAAGCGCTGTACCTTCAAAGCGTAAGGCTGACAGATCTAATGTACCATCGACACCCCTACGGTTCGAATATTCGGAAGAATGCATATGCGGCAATCGTCGCGGACTTCTAATAAACGCGCGCGCAGTGGGGATATCGAGGGAAAACAAAGGAAAGAATCTGTTTGGTTTTGAACCAAAAAATTCATTCTGCCCCGAGCTGCGAAGTGCGAAAGGTTAAGCGAAGCCAACACAATCAGAGAAACGGGTTTTTGACTCTTGATAATTCAGTGTTAATCGTTATTTGTTATTAATCGTTGTCAATTGTTATTTGTTGTTAATTGTTAAGAGATTAATAAACGTTATTGTTGAAAATCAAGAGTATTTCTTGTAGAAGCTTCACCGACGATCACCTCAGGCCTTTTGCCCCGGCGGTGATCGAAGTTGGAGAATTACATATTCAAGGCGACGAATGCACGTCGTCCCTGGTGGGTTCATACAGAGACTGATAACTCCTATTGTTGTATTTTTATCTTTTTCTGTTATTTCTTTTATTTTATAGTTTGTCGTTTAAACGTCCCATATATTGCGATTCGTCCTATGAAAATTCCAATTTCACCAGCTTGTAAATCGTCGCCGTCGGAAGATTTCGTTAATTTTGTTCGCGAAAGAATATTGAGAATATAGAACGCATGGGCGAATATAAATTATTTATAAATAACTGGAATTTATTTCTAGAATTTATGACCGGCCAACTTCACGTACGATCGTGACAATAATATTCAAAATTTTACTCTCTCTCGTATCGTTGAAGGAACTTTTTCATTTCGCTCGTGTTATGTCGACTATCGCAGGAAAAATCTGTGAACCGATATAAATCAGAAGTAAGCTTCGCGGGCTTGTAACGTACAACAGATCGTATCTCCTTTAGTTCTTCGTGTTCCGATTTAGGGAATGAACGATTGACTGGAAACAGCCAGCCGCGGATTAGTGTATTTCACGCTAGGTTCGTTGCTGAACATCGAAACCTTGCCATTGGACACGTTGCTGGGCTTATACGCGCCGTTCGCGAAAATTTCACCGATAAGAGTCTTAATGAGGGTTACCAACGCTGCAAAATTGTCTCCTGGCCTGTCAGATAACGTGATGATACGATCTTGGGTACCTCAGATGTCAGTACTCGGTGAGTACATCTCAACGGATTTAATGTCTGCTCTTTCATAAGAAATATGACATAGTATTATCGAATTTCTCGAACGACATAAAAATACACAAGTGTTCATAACGCATAGTGGACTTATGGGAACTCAGAAAGCTGTCCACTATGGAGTTCCGATGATAGCAATACCGATGTTCTCGGATCAGATGAGAAACATTAATATCATGATTCAGAAGAATATGCGAGTGTTATTACGTTCAGAGGATCTCGATGAACGTTCCATGGATATCGCGCTAAATGCACTTTTACACGACCCTAAATGTAGGATAATATCTTCTGCTATCTTTTCAATATCGTTACACATATTTGTTAACGTTACTATTCCACTATGTCATTAGAGGATTTTATTTATTCAGAAATATTAGAAATTAGGGTTTCCAATGATTTCTATCCTATATGATAAGTTTATTGATAGATGGATCTATTTATAATGGAAACGATGGTTATTTAACGTGAACTATTGGGTTGGCAACTAAGTGATTGCCGGTTTTGTCATTAGGTGGTAATGACAAAATCCGTAATCATTTAGTTGCCAATCCAATAAATACAATAATACGCTACAGCTAAGACAACTAAATGGATAATTCACAATTCACAATTAATAGTTTACAACTCATAACAACTCGGCAACTCAATTCTCGACTGGTCGCATCTCGACTCACAACTGGACTCTCACATCTCGACTGTCAACTTAGGGCTCCTCGCAACTCGACTCTCAGTTCTCGACTGCCTGTTAATTCAACACCCCTTCAGCCTTAAGCATCCCTTTGTCTTTTCTCATAGCCCCACCACGTACGTGTCCCGCAATCAAATTCCATTCCATTCATTTTTATAAGTTTTCTAAATTTTCGTGATTGAAAATAGTTGGAAGAAGATCATCCTGTTATCTTTTATTTGTCAATTTCGAAACTAGACGGATCTTTCTAATTGTAGATAATGTTTCGTGTAATTTTCTCTGAAATTTTAGTGTTAGAAATATATAAATCTTTGTTTGGTAAGTGATATTTTGTTATCGAATCAATTGATTGTTGAATTTCTGTCGATATTTTCGTCCATTTCGATTCATTTCCTAAAGATCTAGAGGAGCAAATTCCATCAAAATCGTATTCCCATTTGTACGAGGTTGTTGAATATTCCGAATGTAAAACTTTAGAAAACAATATCTGCGTTAGAAGATAGAAAGATGTATCTTTCTTCGTAAGGTGAGATACGTTCGATTTAATGATTTCTTTGGTCACCATAGAGTCCAAAATTTGATTAACGCTAACGTTACCAGGCCCGGTCAACTGACCGGTTTCAAAATTTAATTTAAAATTGTACTTTCATTGTCGTTTCCTTTCTTCGTCTAACTTTATGTAAATTCTTATATCGACAATAGTTGAGAAATTGATTAATCAGCTCACGTAAGAATTTACATAAAGTTCTAATGGATACTTGTCAGAAACATTTATCAGAAAACGAAGAGAAAAGTTCTCTAAAATTTTAAGTATTTCTTCTCTTACTCCACGTTTTAGAGATTCTGCGAGAAGTATGTCGCGGAAGTTCAGAGATCGACCATTGAGCCCTTTGGATACCGCAATTTATTGGATCGAGTACGTGATCAGAAATGGGCCAAATTCTTTGAAATCTCCCGCAGTGGACATGCCCTGGTGGAAATTAAACTTAATCGACGTCATCGTTGTTCTAATCGCGTGCTTCATTCTCACCCTCTATCTGTTATTCATTCTCGTTAAAATCGCAATTACAAATTTCTAAAAATTGAAAACTAAAATTACCGTCGAACGGGAAAACAAGTTAACAATTACATTTTATTTAAGCATGGTGCAATAAATATCATCCATATAAAAATGTACGAGTTACACATTTATTAATCAACAACAGTCAACCGAAATTCGTCGCGCCTTATTTCCGTGAAGTACGAGTTCAATTTTCCGCTTCAGCAACCTGAAAAATTCCTGAAACGTGTGTCGTTGTAGCCGAATATTTTGCAATTCGAATACTATAGCAGAGTCAAAATCGAATAAAGAAATAACGGAAGCGTTAACGCATAAGTTAAGCTTTATCCGATAAAATTGTTATTATTAAATTTAAGTATTAAAATAGAAATTATCGTGTACCATGGATGAATGTGGCGTAACAAATTATATCTGAAAATATGAAATGTCGGTGAAACACTTAGAACACGTAATTTCTGAGATGACGTTATGTCATCAAGTGTGAGTGAACGTTAGGCGTAGCTGTGTGGAAAAAAAGAAGGGGAGAATGTAAAAGACTTTTGTTAATAAGAAAGAAACGATAAGAGTGGGATAATTCATTATTTTTATATATAATAGATTAAATCATGAAGCGAGAGGATCACGAGCTTAAAAATTGTTTAGTATTTAAGAAACGTTAGTTTTTCCTCTCGTTGTTTGTCTTTCGAGACTTATTTATTATTGTTTGACTTTTAAAATTAATTATCGTTCAATTTCATTTTATGTCATTTAATACACACCATCTACTTTAAAATTTCTGAGCCTCCCTCTCTATCATTCTGTACATATTTTGCGTTTCTCATTGACCGCAAAATGAGACTTATAGCTGACATGACAATTGTTAGCAGTTGTGTAATCATACAAAAGTAATAATAACAGGTAGAAAAGTATATAAACATATAGTCTATTTTGAAATACTTTTCCATTTTCTAATTTGAATTTCCTTTGGCCAATTTTTCAAATTACAGCGTTAATTGTCGATAATCATCGAGAAACTTATAACAACACTTGTACGCAGTTTTCTTAATTCAAAAGGAAAACTTCGAAGAAATCGAAATTTTCAGAAAGCAGAGTACATATCATTCCTCTGCGTCTCTTGTCACGACCGGCATACTTCAAATCCGATGGACCGATGATGGAGATAGAGATGTGGCGGGCTTGGCGACAATGTATATCGTCGAAGTGCCTAATGAGTCATCTGTATCCTAACGGTCCTTCCATCGAATGTCCTAAAAGCGTGACAACGGTCACATACGCCTACAGGGCAGTGGGGATATTAAGGGATGACAAACAAAGAAGAAACAGATGCCACCAAAAGTCAAATTGTAAGAGCTTCAGTCTTGGAAAGTCACGGCTGGAGCTCAGAACAGAATCGCAGTCAGTGTAAATTCAGAATACAAGAAATAAATTCTCTAGTTTTCTTTGTTACCTTAATTTTTTTCTTTTCGTTCGAGCCTCCTGCTTTTTATTTTACGTGACACTCTCAACGTCACGAGAATGCAACGATCGATCTTCGAATTATCCTTCCATTTTCTAGCGCAAATTTTCCTAAACTCTAATTATACTCTTGCAAAGTTCCCAATCAACATGCTAATCGGATTATTACGAATTTTCAAGAAAGTGCAAATTTCACCGCGAACAAAATGCAATTTTCCAACTCAGCGGAACAAAAAGATCGAAATAATTAAAGTAGCAAATTTCATTCGTTTCATTTAGAGTATCAAGAGAAACGAATAGCCATCGAGCTACGCGAATATCTATTAGCCTCCCGTTCTATAATGGCTCATTTAAAATACAGTGACAAACTTCAATGACAAACTTATCAACAGATTGTTGTAATTCTATCTATCTATCTATGAGCAGTATATATACGATATATATATATATATATATATATATATATATATATATATATATATATATATATTGTATTACATATATATATATATATGTAATATCGTGGAAAAAAGGCTTAAGATATCAGCCGAATCGTAAACAATGTCGCAAGAGCCGCGGCATCGTCGGGTACATCAATGTGTCGTCGGTCCTTTTTAAGTGGATATTTTCGTGGAAAGGGCCTGCGTGACTCTGGCCACGGGCGTTTCGGGACACGTGTCTCGAACGACGGGAAAAGATAAAAGAGACGCTAAAGGCAGTATTAGTTGAGAAGCCGGAGAGGACAGATGCAAAAGGTGTGCAGAATGTGAGTTGAGAAGCGAGAGCGAGCGAGTGTAGAAGCCGAAGAGTGTGAATCGGGAAGTCGGAAGCCGCGTGTGAGAATAGGACGTACAACAGCATTGTAATCATTTCGTTGCTTCGAATATTATTTATCAAATCAAAACATCATTACTTGTCCTTTCCTCTAAGACCCATTAAGATACTACATATATATATATATATATATTTATATATAATTTTGATTCACGACGATTCAATACTTTTAACCTAATAATCTATACAATTTTCTAAATTGATGCATCGAACTTCATATGTGCAATACGCAATCAGTATCGTCACGAGTGATATAATTTATTGGCGGCCGAGCAATAACTGCTCTTTACAATGGCTCCGTTCCAAGTTTTGCCTACTTATATATACGCGTTTCCTTGACCCTGGAAGATTACAATACAAACATAATAAGCCAGTATCGAAACGGCGTTTATGAAACTGTGTCTCATACTCGTCAGATGATTCGATGCGGCCGAAAACACGAACGTTACTCGAGAATATTTTGCAAGTAATCTGGTCGAAGCGACTTGGACAGTTTATCGTGATCATCCAACGTAGCTGGCCGACGATCCGCACAGAAGGTGATCAACAGCGCGGAAGGAAGATGTGTGTTCGCGGATAAGCGTCATCGATGAAATTCCACTCGGCAGTTGTTTTTAATAGGAAATGATACGTATAAACAACGATTGGAAAGTTTCTCTACTTGTTGGCCGCGTATTGCATTTTAGATTGTGAGAAAAATCGACCATTGGAGGATCGAATTTATCTATGACGCTTCAAATCACATAGATAATTGATTATATATAATAATAAAACTCAGTGATCAATAGCTCATGATTTATTAACGTTTTATACCGATCGACGTCGAGGAACTTCGCTGGAATCGACGGTCGAAGATAAAAAGTTGCTCCCTTCGGGAACCAGTGAACTGGATTGCCATCTTTCTGCGGCCAGCGAAATATTTTCAAAACAGTGAGGCGTATTTCTGTGAGGCGTACGATGATAATGTCGATTCTGAATTAGACCGTGTCAATCGCAAGATCAGTCGACGCGTTATTGTGATCCGTGAAAAATTGACTCGTCTCTTGTCGTTTTCGTATTTCGAGGCTTTACAAAGGCTAACTCGTAGAAGCTTCATAAATTGATAAAATTTGTTAAAAATTCCTACGTTTCTTATTATTTTCCGTATTTTGGAGCTTCGTAAAAATTCACGGCTGATGGCAAACTAGGTAAACTTCTGTTATTAACTAATTGAAAAATTTTCAAGTGAAGTGAATCCGTTAGAAAGTATTCGAAAAATGAAGCTGTTGTCAGTGGTGTTAATTTGCACGCTATTATCGATATCTCACGGATATCGAATATTAGGCGTGTTTCCCTTCAATGGAAAGAGTCACTTCATGATGTTCGAACAATTAATGAAGATTCTGGCTAAGAGAGGACATCAGGTCGATGTGATTAGTACGTTCCCGTTGACGAAGCCGTATCCCAATTACAACGATTTAATCGTGCTACCAGCAGGGAGACAATTCATGAACAATATGACTTACAACGAAATAAAGACGTTGTTTGCAGACTCGCCTACTCATGCCGTGGCTACTTTGGCAGGAAATGATATTTGTGAATTTTTGAACAACTCACAGATGCAGCAACTTATACGAAACCCGCCTAACGATCCACCTTACGACGCGGTCATAATAGAGGTATGAATTATAATAAAATATCGCGTGAGAAAGGTCCTTGTTCAATGATATCATTTTATTCACGGGAATAGTGAAATTCCTATTTTAGAAAGTGGATCGCTTCATCGGTGGTTCATTTCTGCAGATATTTCAAAATTGTAGCAGATTAATCGTGTAGTTAGTTCTAAGAGCGAAGAAGAAAATTATGTTCGTAATAGTTCGGATCGATCGACAGCTTAGGAGATTTAAAAATTGTTCCGCTATGAGATACAAAAGATCTATAACTCAGCGTGTCTGTTCTCCTGTGATCTTCAGTTTCATCCGACCACTGAATACAGTTAAATATATCAAATAAGATAGAATTTAATGAAACAATTTACTGAAATATCGAAATTTCGTGAAATGTAATAAAAGATAAATGGTAAAGCGTAATTCTGTTACTAGCATTATTAACAATATTAAAGGATACAATTTTGCTGTATTATTTACTTTTTCTAAGAGATATACTTTTGAAATATGCACGCTTGAAATTGTAAATTTTCCTAGTTATCCGAGTGCTCGGTAATTTATTGCGAATAGATAATTTAATAGTAAGCTTTCGAAATAAAGGCGAAGGTCGACTACAAGAAGAAAGTTTGTGAAGCAGCTTTAGAGGAGGAGAGATGAAATAAAATAAATCATCTAGGTTATTCTAGATTATAGAGTTTAGAAATATATTGAAATCAACTGAATGCCAAACACATATACAACGCATATGGATAGAATATAAATGTTATTCTTAGTTCGCGCGTATTATACAGTGCATAAAGTTTTCCATTATTTGCCAGGGACTTTACTTCGTTCAAAATTATAACTTTCAAAGGATATATTTTTGAGAAAAGGAAGGCCTCGTGATTACGATACGGAGAACATATCGCATTTATAATTAAAACATTATGCAAGATTAGAATCGGACATCAAAGAAATATGAAGATCTATTGTTATGTAATTGTCATTTACGTCATATATCGCATACATTTATACGATAGAGCTTGGCAGTTCGAAACGTAACGGTTTCAATTGCAATATATATCGCAATTAATATTTACGAATCATTGAGCAATCATGGTTGTTCCCAAAATTTTCAGAATATATACGAATGAGGAAGAGCTATTAGATAATCTACGTATTAGAATTTCAGTGGAAATTAAATTGATCGCATTTCGCGTTCGTTTATGAAATGCACACTTGACTGTCTG
This sequence comes from Bombus terrestris, assembly GCF_910591885.1. NCBI lineage: Eukaryota > Metazoa > Arthropoda > Insecta > Hymenoptera > Apidae > Bombus > Bombus terrestris. The sequence goes on along the minus strand of NC_063279.1, from coordinate 8,574,417 downwards.
TGGCAAATAAATAAATTACATGTTTATATTAAAACAAACATTTGTCAAAAGTAATAATATGTGTAGGATTGTAACAGTAGATTGGTAAATCTGACGATAATTATAAAATGAAATAACGCAGAGAAAGAGGAGAAAAAATAAGTAAGAAAATAAAGATAGAATCGTATAAATATTCTACTAGTTACTAATTTATATAAATAAAAATAGAGAACTTGTTACACATAGTCATAGGGCGAGTAAGAGATCTCGTGTTTACTTGATATTCCAGTCTAAAGTGTTGTTCGTAAATTGGAAGTAGAATTAGTCGATGAAGACCTATTGCTCAAAGTAGACCTGCAATTTAGCTCGTTATCTCGTTATAAAGAAACGCTATCAAAATCACTACTAACCGACCTGTTCGTTCTTCGTTCAACTTACAATTATTCCCTGAAAGCAATATCCTTCGTCCGCACCTCTTTCCATCAGTTTATTGCTCGCCGATATTCTTCAGATATTAAATCTTCGAGGCAACAGTCTATTAGTTAGACTATCCTTGCGATATTTTAACTATTCGATATAATTACAACATATTTTAAAGTACCTTAATTAAACCGTATATTAATTAAAGTATCTTAATTAAATTAAATTAAGAACCGATAAATCATTTTATGATACGTATAAATATATTCTCAAGATATTTTCGTTTATACGTCAGAATAGCATAATTACATCTGTTTAAAAAATTCTTTTTAAATTACCATTTCCTGTTAATAATTTCGATCAGGCATAATGTACATTTATATTCTTTAAATCACGAAACTTCATTCATCTTTGCAGAAAATTATTTAAAATGAAAAAAAATTAATTTCCTTTCTGCTAATCTGACGAACAGATAAATTTCAGATTTACTTTTGGTAGTATGAAAATTCCAACGAAAATGAATTTACACTATAAATTATATTTCAGAATATCGGAAATCTTTACATAAATAGTTGTTATTTTTTATCGTTAACCAGTTAGCTGTTTTTGACGAATATACTCGTCACGAAGAAATAGCGATAATTTATGTTCTGACTAGCTCTGCCAGTAATAAAGTTATAAAATAATACAACTTAATTCTATGCTATAACAGGCATACTCTGTATTTGCCATAGCTTACTTTTTGTGACATGTTTTAGATACACTTTTTAATATTTTCAAAGAAACTTTTAGCAAATAGACGATAACAGCTAAAATACGATTAAATAACTTCTATTACGCAAAGACTTCAGTCTAGTGACTTTATGTAAAGTCATTTCCACTCATCCGCGTTTATCTAAAGCTGTCATCATTTAGTAGCAATAAATGCCACTTATCACAAGTGCTGCCTAATGCTTAGTCATTTCTTGATAAAATATCGTCCATGAAGTTCTCCGTTTTCTTCCGTCTTTCTATTGTCACGCAACCTGATTATAATTTTTCAGACGTAAACTATATTTTGTTTTCCAGTTGAGCAGCAATTCTTTTCCCTTCCCGATAGTTGAGCAATCATAAGGAATGTTGGAAAGATTAAAAGATGGAAAGTCACGGCTGCGCTAAATTCGCAATGTCATAGAAATGTCGTAAATAGTTACATAAGGAACATTGTAATAAGATATCTATTGCTTTTAATAACTGTACCAATTGTTCCATGTTTCGAATTCTCGTTACTTTTCAGACAGAAAAGCAAAATCATCGAAAGAATGTAGACTAAAATAGTTGAATAGAATAAAATAGAATAAAATAGTTGAATAGAATAAAATATAATAAAATAGTTGAGACTGGATATTGCTTTCAAAAGTGATATTACTTTTACGAGTAATATCCAATCTCTTTTTAAATTCTCCTTAAATTGAAAACTTAGAACGATATTAAACACCTTTATGCGAAGCTAATAATCCCACGATGATTTACTTAAACTCTTGTTTCAGCACCTTTATCAGAATAAAGATTCAATTGGATGAAGATTCGTTTAGAGCATGCAAACTAGCACCCTGTGTAATTCCACCTTTCTTCGGTTCTTTCTAACCATCAGACCCTTCCGAAAAGATCGAAAGAAAGGAAGATTGTAAATTTCAATGGTAAAAATTCCATGGAAATAAATCTCACCCGTTTGTTCGACCTGTTTCAGGTATTCGGCGCGCAGTGTTTCGCGATATTTGGTGATATCTTAAAGGTGCCAGTGATAGGAGCGAGCTCCTCTGTCCTTTATCCATGGATCTACGAATGCATAGCGAATCCGGAAAATTTGGCGTTCGCGCCGAGCAATCTAGTCGCCTACCCGCAGAATATGAACTTCTGGCAGAGAATGTACAATTTTGTGAACACTGTTTACACGAAATGGCGGTTCCAAGCAAAAACCACAAAACAGACGGATATTCTAAGGAAATACGTTAGCCCTGATGCGCCCGATATCAGAGAAGTGGAGAAGAAGATATCTATAATCCTCGGTAACTCGCATATGTCGATAAATGGAATCAAGCACACTACTCCAGCGTACATCGAGGTCGGAGGATTGCACGTACGAGACGAAGGAGTCGAATTACCACTCGTAATTTTATTTCTTTACTTTTGTCTTTCTCTTTACGTCCGGCTAATACGTATGATATTTAGATATATAGATAGATTCGATGTACGAATCTTCTTCCATTTACCTGTTGCGTTGCGAATCTTTTCACGGCTGATAGGAGAACTCGCTGGATTACAGAGAAAAATATTTAACAAATAGTATCTTTCCTTCTATCGGTACTTGTTCGTATCGAAGGGATAAAGATAGTGATCGAAAGATCGTAACTATATTTAGTAGAATATCTTGAGAATCGGAAAATGTAGGAACAAATTTTCTTAAATTTAGTTACATAAAGAATTTTGAAAGAGACTCGCCTATCAATCAATTCAATTCAAGTACTATATAAATTAAAATTTATTGGGTTCATACAATTTTAATTGCATTTAAATTTTTATTGCATATTAGAAATTTAAATGCAGTATATCTAATATGCAATCAATTCGTATACTGTATAATTTTATGCTATTTGAACTAAGATTTATTGAGGTCATACAATTTTAATTGCACTTAAATTTTTATTTTATCATTAGAAATTTAAATGTAGTAATCTAATATGTAATCACTTCGTATACTGTATAATTCCATACTATTTGAATTAATGCATTATAAATTAACATTTTTTGGTGTTTTTCTTTTTTATTTTTCTATTAGCTAGAATATTAGAATCAACTGTCACAGACAATGTTTAGTAATTTGACTTCGAAAATTCGTTTATCTTTTGCAGCACGGCTATATATTTAAAAATAATCGCAACAGTAAGTTAAAATGTTAGAATAGCAATGATAATAGTTATACGCTTTGTAAAATGAAACAACGAAACGTAGTTTTCAGCAATGTTTGCAAAGTTTGATAGCAATCAACGTAGATGTTGTACGGCGGTAATTATCGATCGTGTTTCATACGAATTAACATTTTCGTTTGAAACATCACGAGATGTAACAACATTCGAGATATTGTAATGGGAAAATTATTTTCAGAGTCTGGAGAAATGGATGAACGAGAGCACACACGGATTCGTTTATTTCTCGTTTGGCTCGATGGTGAAGATCGAATCCTTCCCAATGAATCTCCTTAACATCTTCTACAACTCTATGAGTAAAATATCACCTATCCGTGTTTTGATGAAAATCGCAAAACCGGACGAACTTCCGCCTGGTTTGCCTAAGAACGTTCATGTCTTACCATGGGTGCCACAAGTCAAAGTTCTCCGTAAGTAATCATCGCTGAACGTTCGTTAGAAACTGAGAGAAGGAAAGTACTTAGACAGATAAGATTTGTAAGGTCCATTAAGGATAAGACCCGTTGAGGATAAAAGTCTATTAAGGTAAAGTCCATTAAAGTTGTGCAGGAATTTTAATTCGTTCATTTTTGATTTCGGCAAAAGATATTTGTAGGATTAAAAGATTATTTTACGTAGGAACAGAATTACGGATAAATATATTCGATATTAAAATTGATTGTTAAATATTCAGCTCGATGCAACATTGCGACCAGACAAAATATGGTTTCTATTTTCAATTCTATTCGTCGATTAATTCACACACGCATCTTTCATGCAACACATTTATATTCCAACGTTATTCGAATTTTATAGAATTAAAAGATTATTTTATAGCGTATTTGATACGATGTGAATAAGATACACGCGTCAAAGATTTCTTCTTTTCCCTCTCGTTTCCTTCTCTTAAGGCTATAACATCCTACCAGCTTATTCATTATTTATTGATGATCATCAAATGATCAAAATTTGCGTAACACGATAGAGACGATTGAATTAGATTTTTTGATAAAAGCTTTAATCGATTAGAAAGTTAATAGCGCCCTTCAAAATTTAAAGATTAAGTCATTAAGATCAAGATTAAAGATTAAGATCATCTGCAATTTAAATGCAGAACATTCAATTTTCAATGACAGAAATATATCGACTCAATCGGTGCTATCTTATTTCTAATAATTAAATAATATTAGATCCTCCATACTCTCGATACTCCATCTTTCTATATATTTCTGCTACCGAACATTAAATAACGTAGTTGACTGACTATGTATTTTTGTTTATTTCACTTAAGTTTTCATTATCATAATTCCATAAGTGATAAACCTTCGAGAGATCAAGCAAAGATCACGAAGCTCCCCTTTAACCATCGTTTTAATCTTCGTTCTAACAAGATATTTGTTTTCTTTTTTCCAGAACACAAGAATGTGAAAGCATTCATCACCCATGGTGGTCTTATGGGCACCCAGGAGGCAATTCAATACGGTGTCCCTCTGATCGGTATACCGTTGTTTGCTGATCAATTTATCAATATCAACACCTACGTCCGGCTCAATATTGCAGTAGGATTAGAAACTGACACTCTGACCGAGGAGAAAATGGATCACGCCCTGAATAGCATTTTGAACGATCCAAAATATCGGTATTTTTCCTCTTTCTAATTTTTCCCCAAACGCGTATATAAGTCACCTAATCGCGTTCATTCGTTGCTCCTATTTTAATTCTTCTATGTTCCGCTAAATTTGGCAAACAATTCGACAGACCACAGTCGCATTTTTTCTATAAGAAGTATTTTCTCTTTTTATCTTACTATTTTATCTTTGAATTATTTTATCCCTATATCAAAGAAAATCTTTCGTCATTTGGTACTATGTTTTTGGCACAAGTTATCGTGTGTCACGAGCTAGAAAAATGTTGAGTAACCTTGAGCCATGATATCGTGACGAGTCTAATTGTACGTCTACAAAGTTCGTCAAGTGTCTGTACGCATTTCAGGGACACGGCGAAGAAGCTTTCGAGAAAATTCATGGATCGTCCGTTAAGTGCGGCGGACACCGCGATTTATTGGGTCGAATACATCATCAGACACGGTGCAAACGCGCTCAGATCACCGGCCATGGACTTGACATGGTGGCAAGTGGAACTATTGGACGTTGGAGCGTTTATTCTGATTACGATTATCGCCGCTCTCTATATTATAATGACAGTGATTCAGTTCATGTTTAATTTAACGTTTAGTAACTCGAATTCCAACGACTTACGCAAGAAGAAAATTTCTTAAATACTTCGTTCCTTTCCTTTTCTGTTGTTTTTATTGCGTTAATGACGTGAAATCTTGTTTCGTTTTTCCTCGACGAAGTCGTTGCTCCTTTTCCCATTGAATGAGAAAAGGAAACACGATAAAAATATTTTTCGTACTATATATGTTATTTTTGACAAAAAAAAAAAAGAGAAAAACGAAAGGAAAATTCGAATAGATGTAGCACATAGAAGATTGTTTTAGCGGAGAGATAAGATAGCAACACGCCCTGTAATCGTATTTTTTGTAAATAGTCATTGGCGGTTCAACGATTAGTTAAACTTAACGTTTTATCTCGTCTCACTATTAAAAGACAAATTCTTCTTATCAAAACGGAAATTTAATTAATCGAATTGAATTTAACGATAATCTTCTAGTTTTAACGATACTAGATAAATTCTTTTTAATTTTATAGAAGTGTATCAACGCAGATATATTGTTACTTAGGACAATTTGTAAGTGCAATTAAATTGTAAATTAATCCATTCCATACGAACCGACCAAGACAAAATATCGAATCGCAAACAGTCCACTCATATATACGTTTATATATATATATCGGATATATATATATATAAATAGTGAAAAATACAAAAAATATGTACACGATGTATGTTTACCGCTGCTTAAGTGAATAGATCTAAAGATGATTAGAACATTTGCGTGAGAAAGAAGGAAGGTCTCTGTATCCGACGAATTAAGGTCGCAACAGGCGAAAGCTTATTATTAGTACTATTATTGTTATACTCTCACAGTAACGTAAATTAAGTAAAAAATGTCCTGTGAGAAAAATTATAAAGGAGGGGACGTACTTACGTGTTTACATATTCCAGTTTTTATCTTTCGAGACAATCAGATATTTTTAATAGTAACGATAACAGTTAAGTAAGTAAATTATCATTTTAAAATTATGTTATTATGTTTCTTCTGTTGCTCACCATTGTACGCTAAAAGTCGTCGAGCATAAAACAAAGAACGAACGAACACATGTAAACCGATATTTTCTTCTGTTCCAAAATCATATAGAACGTGGTGTAATATTTTGGAAATCGAAAAATACTTTGTAACTCGTGGAGGGAAAGAATTTCGTGAAATATCGTTCATACGTTGATTTACCGGAACAAAATGTTCAATGATCGTTTCGTGTTTAATCGTTGCAAATGCGCTTGCCTCTAGATGCTGACAGTTCGTGTCAAACGCATTTTTGCCTCTCAGAATTTTCGACGTTATGAAAGAGTACGCTCGGAAAAGCAACGTCAGCCTGAAAATTTCGAAAATAGATATTTTTATCGATGATACGTGTCCCTAGTCGCTACGCTTTTATCCGCTGGAATTTTCCTGTTTGCACACTGTCAACTAAATACCGAGATACGCTATATACAATTAAACGTCAGCGAGGCATTTTATTTACTAATCCTCGAGTTTTTCAGAAAAAATGCAAATGAAAAGAAGCCTCTATCGTAATTTTAATTAAGAGGCAAAAATTTCAAATGTTTATTTCGTCTCGATTGTCGTAGCGTTTATTTGACTGTCGATATAAATTATTACGTGATATCAAAGAAACCGTAATAACGCCAACACGCGTGAAGAAGTTCTTGACAACGAATTTTTCTTATCGATATCCTCGTTTATGGGAATATGATTATATTGTCAGATGTCACGGGGCAATCGCTATAAAATATCAATCAACGATATGTTCGGAAAATAATAATAATAATAAAGTAGATTAACGAGTAATTGTTATTAACGAATTGTACGACGAAGATATGGAAGATCATCAGAATATTATTACACCTTACATCATCGTACCGTTTGTTGGTATTATAAGATGATAACTTATTTGATTAAGACGAAAACTATTTTATAGAACGAATACATGGTATCAAACAAATCTAAACTCGTATTAACAAGTATTTCCCATTAGAATTATACCCGGTTCTTAACTGATATCGTTTGATCCTGGTTGATTCAAAAGGGATTACATCGGGTTACTTAATTCTAAGATTAAATATTATCAATGCAATTTGTTACGATGAAACTAAATACCTAATTGGAAAAGCGAAAGACCGATAATGGTCACTTCGATCATTTTATTCTCTGGTATTATCAGATCCTGAGTTTCTCCATAATCGAGCATTATACGGCTGACTGAAAACCTTATAAATACACCAAAATCAAACGAAGCTCTCTCGTACGAAACAAAATACGATTGCGATTGGAAGGTGAGCCGGGTAACTCGAAAACCGTCGAGTGACTATCCACGGCAGTTAGTTATTGCCGTAAATCCCAGCGCGTGAAGCCACAAATCACATTTGAATTGAGGTTCTACCGCACGATGAAGTCGACGTGGAAGCTGTGAATCGCCTTCTCGAATATGAATTCATCGATCGACAAACAGATAGTTCGGAAATGACGTTGGTCTTGGGAAACGTCGTTGCTCGCGAATCAACCGGAAAAAAGTCTCGAGAAGGCTGATCCGTGAAACGGGGTACGTTCGAATGACGGTGTGCTATTTTCAAGGGAAAGTATTGGTCGATCGGGCAGGAATATCGAGGCTATATACATGAGACTGGAACACAATGGCGAATATCCGGAACAAAAAACTGAAAATGAAGAGAAAGAATGAATAAATTTTCGGTCCATGAATGGCTAAATGGATGAATGATTCTTGTGTACGGGTTTCGATGATTGCTTTGTTCCTTTTGTTGATTAACAGTGGCATTATCGTGTATGCGAAAGTGACAGCTCTCAGATTTGTTGGTTTTGTCGGAATCATTAGGAACATGCAACGTGAAACGCGAAACTGAGACATGAAAATTGTAAAGGGAAAACCTAGACACGAAACTTGGACGTAACAGCTAATTTCAACATAATCGTCCATCTATTTGTCTATAGACAAGATAGAATCATAATAATTATCCTTTAGTTGTGTTAAAGTATATTCACAGGCAACATACGCTCGATATTATATTTCGATATCGAAGTCCTATATCGTTATCTGAACAATAATTCCGGCTTTTGACCCATCGGTACGATAATACTCTCTTAAGAATACGCTCTTAAGAATTACGGAGAAAACGGGTAGTGGTCTAACACAAAAGGCGGAAATTTACCTAACGGAAAATCCGGGTTTTTTCCTATAAACAATATCTCCCATGAATCACGTTGGTAGTAGGCTTCTTGCCCCTATCTTCCTTCCCAACATTGGTCATAACCAATCGGCATCGAGGATCATTGCCCTCACTTTCCTAACTAAAAATGTAAGCAACGAATCCGCGTTCTTCGTTCAAAGGGCATACCCATACCGAACTTTCCTCCGTAATCACATTAGAACTAACTTCAGACTCCCTATACCTCTCACAGTACCTACAGATCCGAGAGCTCCTACAACTCTCACAGTGCCTACAGGTCCGAGAGTTCCGACGACTCTCAAAGTGTCTCGTTAGTCAATCAAAGACATCTACGAATAATCCTTTTCTTCGTTACCTGTATCTTAATCAACGGCGTTACTAATTTGTGTGATTGTACAAAGTGTTGGAAATATATATTTTTATAATTCTGTGAATCATAGTGTTATACTACAACAACCACCCTTATTACCGCGAGTAAAATACATACACGAACGTGAATAAGCAATTCGTGCAAGAATAATCAAGTCATACTCGATCTTTCGTCGTTTATCTCGTCCTAAGTGAAACTCCAAAAGCTGTTAACATTCTGGAACAGTTACATATTATCTTACTAACACTGAAAGTGTCATCACTCTATTGCATGTACATGTATAAGATCAGAGACCAACACACGAGTGATATACTATATGATACCAGTATACCAATATAGATATCGTACAATATCATTCATCATTGAGTCAGTCGCAGAGTAACAAATGATTCTGCCGCTCTGCCGAAAAAATGCTTCGTCGTCAAAGTTCGATATATTTACGTCTGGAATGAAAAACTTATAATAAAATAAATAAACGTTCGATGTTAAATCAAACGTGTTCTAGAATCCCGATATCACAATCCCGTTATCATTCGAAATAATTTAAAGATAATCCAAAAATCTCAGTGGTTGGAGGACGAAGAATACTCGAAGAATTTTATCGAGTCATTGGGCGGGGAACGAAGCAGAAAAATTAAAAATCTGAAAGGAAGAAGCGTGTAAACTTTTTTTGTCGTCACGATGAGACTCCTACTACCGATACTTTTGGCGATATTCGCATGTGGTTGGTGCAGTGACCTACGAATTCTCGGCGTGTTTCCGCTCAATGGAAAAAGTCATTGGATTATGGCGGAAGCACTGATGACGAACCTTGCGAAACGGGGCCATCAAGTGGATGTCGTTACTCATTTCCTTCTGAAGAATCCACCGCCGAATTATAACCAACTTTCTGTGCAAGGAACAATGCAGTCACCGGTAAATAACTTGCACGAGATCAACGTAACGCGCTTAAGAGACATCAATGCGAAGTTCCTTACGGACGTAGTGGGAAAAAATCTTTGCGACTTATTTGAACATGAACAGCTGCAAAACGTTATAAAGAAGCCTAAGGACTACTACGATGTCGTCATAACAGAGGTATGTTCTAACAATTATAACATTTTATTTCGAGACACGATCTTTCGTTTTTCGGTATGTTTGTCGAATTGTATCGAATATCGAAAAGAATTGAAAAGAAACGAATTTTATTCGAAATTGCAGGAATTTTATTTATTTTATTCTTTTCTTTTTTTATGCTATTTTTATCGAACTGCTATTCGTAAGAAAATAGAGACTTTTTATTTTGTCTTTCTCAATACCCGAGATAGAAATAGCAGCATGAAAATTGACAGTAAATTGGCGGTAAGTCGCAAAAATGTGGTTCTCGATTATTATCTTATTCTGTGCAATTTAGTCTCATTCTAGTCCGTTCTAGCGTTCATGAATGGTCGGTCGTTTCATGATTAGCGCAATAAACAACAGTATCGAATAAAGTATAACATGACATTAATTTTAACACCTTGAAAAATACACCTTGCAATATCAATTATCTTCTAAAATAGTATAAACTTATTTACAAAATAGTATTATCTTCTGCTAATAATATTCATTCATTGATAAAATTGATAAAACTAAACAGATCATGACATTATTAAAAATGTTGCTTATCATACTCTAATCTTATGCTTCTTTATCTATAAACATTCAACGGCATACTTTACGTCCCTTTTAATTAACAGATTACGAAAAGCTCCTCATAAAATCATGAAATTCTTAATACACTTTAATTCGTCACATTATTCAAAGGAAGCAGCTTCAAAGACAATCTGATTTATCATCACTTGAGAGTACAATGAGGAAGTTTTACGTAAAGCAAATTACGATACACGTAATTCCAAATCGTTTCAATTATTTAATTCGATTCGTATTTCGTAGGAGAATTAATATTAAATTAATAGTCGTAATTTTTTTTCGAAATTTTTGTTCTCCCTCGCCTCTGCGATGAAATTCTTTCTCTATCCTCTTATCAGAACTTTATACACGAGCGACAATATTATCGTACCGTACCAGATTTCTGAACTATCGTTATTTTTCTGAGAAACAAATATCCAGCCATCGAAATGAAAAATACTTAATAAATTATTAAAATGACGATTTATGGATATTTATGCATCTTCGCAAATTTACTTTTCACGTATTGGCGTCATGTCCAATATATCCAAATTGAATTAATTTGCAATGTATAATGTTTAGTTAACATAATTGTCACGCGAACGTTTGAAAACGTGTTAATGCCGATGAAGTTTGATGATTCCAGGTACATACTCAATTCGATTATAATTCGGCCGTGAAATTGATTAGTCACGTTTTAGATCGCAAAATCAGCTGATCGTTATTCAGCATGCATTATCATTATCGGAACCACTATAATCGACAACGCGAATATTTCATTCGCCGTTTCACGTTTACGTCGATACAACTGCAAAATCGCAAAATTTGAGTTAAATGTAACATCCAACGTTTACGTTAATAAATAATCAAAGTTGATTTCACATCCAAACGATTGCTCTTGAGACCTATATCGATTACGCCTTTTCCTTTTTTTTTTTTTTTTTACTCTTCTTGGTCAACACGATAAATCCATTAATTACCTTGTTTTTTAAAAGCCCTGTATATTCTTCTAAACGAAACATTTTCTATAGAAATCGACCATCATTCGTGAGTGCATATTAAAATTCACCACTGGCAGTTAATTAATTATTGTAAATTTATATCTTGAATCAATAATCGCTCAGATAAGCAGCACTGATAAGAGATTAACGAAGGTTCGATTACGACAAAGCGATAAAAAAGAACTATTTATTTTATAAGTATTTACATAATTAACTGTAGCGACAAATATCAGATAGTTCATATGTTCGTAAATTATCTTTTAATGAAAAAACTCTGCAATTAACAGATTGTATCTTGGCAGATACGTCTTGCAGAGATAACAATCTGTCGATAGTACGACATAGAGTAGGATCTATCAATAACATCGATAACTCAGGGGTATTTGTGTTATGCTGATGTTAAACAACATACATTGTTAACGCGATACGAAGAACGTTAGAAACGACAGGAAGATTTGACAAAGAGGAAAGATTCGTCGCGATAAAACGTGAAAGTGGAATGCTTTCACAACCAAACAAAACATGATAATTTGAACGAGAGACGACTGGAATCGTGTACATGGCAATTATATGAAAATAAATATATAGAGTGTATCGGATCAACGTGGTAGAATTGAAGCGGCGCATGATCTATGAAATATCTTATCAAACATGGCATACGATCTGTGAAAAAATCTTTTTCAAGTACATTTCGATATCGAGAACTACGAACCGTACTAAATAATAGAATCTTTTGTGTAATATGAAAAAAATGTTCTTTCTATTGATTGATACTTCAATTAGCGCCTCTAGATTGTTTGTGATTTATCTGTGAAACTATCTTTGAGAAAAATAATTGCAAAGCAATGATCAAGGAAATACTTTATTTATAATTATATAATACAAAGCTACTTCGTCCAATCATTTCACAACTTTTTCGTTTAAAGTTTCTATCGCATATGTAGAACATTCTGTAGAGAATATTCGTAGAGAATTAAAAACAACGAAGAAACCGGTTTTTGATAGATTATTGTTTTTACTGAATTCCATCTGTTCTAGAACGAACGTTTGATGGTTACATAAACACGTATTTCCAACCGAATTCAAACATCATCTGCGCGATACTGTACAATATCTCGCGTTTCATGTTAAGTTATCTTACACACGGCATGGCAGAAAGTACAAGCTAGGCGTATTATTAAAGTACCAATGCAAATATTAGTGTGGCCAAAAATATTTTTAACGATTTTAGAAAATTCTTCTATGGAAAATCTTACTTCTTTAAATTGTCCAATTCCGACAGAAATTGCGTTCTTATGCAACTACAAGCTTGCTTCGCGTTATGTAGAGTTTTGAAATGTTTCAGTCCAAAACAACTAGGCGGCACTCGACAACGAATACCGTCACTCGACGCTAATTACCACCGGACAACGGCAGCGCAGTGGTTAGCGATACAATACCATATATAAGCACCGCTCTACAGCGACTTAAATTTAAGTTGCAAATTGTAAACCTAAAAAAATGTAATCCCGACACACAAAATATCGCATGGCTGTGTCGTACCGTTACGTATCGGTACTTTTGCCTGGTCCACACCACAACCGAAATTCATTGTTTATTATGAAAAACACACACACATGTAATACTACCTACTGGTCAATAAACATTATAAAAAAAAAAAAAAAAAAATGCAGTGATTAGCGCCTTAGATTACGAACGTTCGGAACCCAGGTTCGAATCCCGGCGACCGGAGTTCCGATTTTTTTTCTATGCATCAAAAATGGAGGAAAAACAGCAGTATCCCATCAGCGACATCTATAGTCAACAGCTACAATTTTCAGGGACAACTCATACACCACATAACTATCGTAGCCATCTGGTTTTTGATCACTTCTGGCGCTTCTTTATAAATAGATTCCACGATCTCGTGTCGTTTGCGAAGCAAATTCGTACATCAGTTCGTCCGCTGTCTTTCACGGATACAGCTGTGAGAGCGTTTCCTTCGCGACAATTTGTAGTCTTTTACTTGAGCAACGATAAACGCGATCGAACAACGTCAAAACTCTCGTGTTTGTGAATGAGTAAATTCGTTTGATAAATGATTTTGGACCGCAGAAGGTTAGCTTGGATGTTTTATTAATTTATTTATTATTTTATCATGTATTATTTATTTGTAAGCGATCGTAGGATCGAAAACGGAATGTGATTTTATTGTAATCATACGACTTCAAGTTTCAGTGACGATTCGAGTCGTTAACTTTATCTGGAAGTAACTCGTTAAAAATTGAAGAAGACGCGTAATTATGTTTTGTTATTGTCAGAGAAATAATTTATATACATGTGGCCATTAAACTCCGAAAATGAACTCTGTTCGCGTTAATAACGCAACGAAGCTCTTAATGAATAATAAATCTTAATGAATATTCTTGATAAATATTGATATATATATTCACAATAGTTCTTATCAAAACGTGCTTGATCTAAACGTATACGTAGTAAGTAAAATCAATATCTGAGAGCAACATTTTCTTTTTTTTTTTTTATTTACACGCGTTCGTACAATAATATTTATCATTCGCAAACATTCGATGCAAATTGACTACAGATACCAACTATTCCTATTCTTAATCATCGTGTGTAGTTATTTTACGTGTATAAGTATAGTAAAGTGATTAACTTGTTCTCTGTTCTGACCAGCTGCACTCTTCTGGCCGGAAACTTACAATACATACATATAGAGATACATAAATACACGGACGTGAGTAAGCACATCGCAGCGAGTAACAAAATTTTCGGATTGTTTCATCATCCGTTTGTTAAGACACTATCTAATCGCGAAGCAACCTAAAGAAAATCTTCCTCTATTATATTCATCATTCTGGCAACGTCACGTGTTATCTTGTCGCCATTGAACAACCGTAATTCCACTATTCGTATACGTAATCTCTCATCATAGTATATACGATTATTACACTGCGTATTAGTGCGTATTAGCGACGCTCGAGCTCTGTCATTCAACATCGAGTGAATCGCAGAGCAAGAAATGCTTGTGCCGCTCTCTCGAAAAAGTGCTTCGTCGTCAAAGTTCGATATATTTACGTCTCAAACGAAAATAAAATAAATAAACGTTCGATGTTAAATCAAACGTGTTTTAGAATCCCGTTATCATAATTTCGAAATAATTTAAAGATAATCCAAAGATATCAGTGGTTGGAGGACGAAGAATACTCGAAGAATTTCATCGAGTCATTGGGTGGTGAACGAGGAAGAAAAATTAAAAATCTGGAGGAAGAAGCGTGTAAACTGTTTTTGTCGTCACGATGAGGCTCTTACTACCGATATTTTTGACGATATTCGCGTGTGGTTGGTGCAGTGGCCTACGAATTCTTGGCGTGTTTCCGCTCAATGGAAAAAGTCATTGGACGATGGCGGAACGACTGATGACGAGCCTTGCGGAACGTGGTCATCAAGTGGATGTTGTTACTCATTTCCCTCTGAAGAAACCACCGCCGAATTATAACCAAATTTCTTTAGATGGAACCTTACCGGCGGTGGTAAATAGCATGCACAGTAAAAATGTAACAAGCTTTGGACGCATGAATGTAAAGCACCTAATACAAGTGGCAGGAGATTCGATTTGCGAATTAATGGCACATAAGGAATTGCAAGACATTATAAAGAGGTCTAAGGATCGGTACGACCTTGTCATAACAGAGGTGTGTTTTAGATAATAATGATGATATTTTATTTTTGGAACACGATAGTTCATCTGATCGATAGTTTTATTTCTTAAATTATAGCGGAAGGTTTGAGTGAAAATTGCGAGGGATTGAAATGTTATTTTTCTTAATTTTTCTTGTACCTGCGTTTTTTTTTTTTTTTTTTTTTTTAATTATATTTTTCTTTTATTTCTGTTCGCTTAACGCGTACTCGAGCCGGAAATATTATTACGCGACAAAGTGGTTCTCACTTATCATCTTGTTTAACGTAGGCAGTATTCCCATTTATAACAACATAGTATATAGTCCAATTAAAATGTTTTGTAATAGAGTATCATAAGTAAAAACGATTGAAAGAACAAACACGCGACACTGACGTCTTATTGTAGTTCCTCGTAGTGTTTATAAATCGTCGTTTCGCCAACAGCATGGTAATTAATTTCACGCGTAATATAACGTCATTTAAGTTTAGCATCTTCAAGTGTAAGCGTTACTTACATTTCTAAACGTCTAACATATATAGCGTATTTACTTACATAATCATATTATCTCCTACAGTGATATTCGTTTATCTATAAAATGTCATAATGTAATATTGGTGAAACAACGCTAAGACAATTATCACACTGCTGTTTTCCTATCATAATCCTTTTTAATAAGAGATTAACAATCGCTACATCCACGTTATGATAACAAATCTTCGTCACTGTTTACAGGTATACGACTGAATAAAATTGTTTCTTTTCGTCTAATATTGAGTAACCTTCTAACAGTAGCATCGTCGTTTCTCTGAATTTTTCGCGCCGATTATCATCCTTTCAATCATAGTTATCGTTAAAGTTAGACGATAATTTGAAAATAAAATACACGAGGACTGGCTGACCTGTAAAAAACAGACAGACTATCGAGTGAAATAACTGGAAAATACTTTCGCAAAACCTATTCGAATCATCGATTCGTTCCCAAACTATTCAATATGGCTAAGTAAATTTCCACAAAGTAACTTCGAACGATTTTCCACGCCATCAAGTTGCAAAAACAATCCAGCCGTTTTTCCATTAGCGGCTCATCTTCGGTCCTCAACGAAAACGCAGTAGCCGACCGATCGTTCGATCTCCCATGTAAATCGTTCGTGAGTCAGACGTTCATCGCACGGAATAATACATTTTGTCACAACCCGAGCAACTATCCAAGCAGTTTTAAAACAACAGTGTAATATGGTTTCTCGAAACGCTAAATGTTTACAAAACGAACGACCTCGTTGATTTCGATGATGTCGAGATATATTGTCAAGATCAACATTCAGAACAACTCTTTTTTACACACAGAGAGCGTGGCTGAATGAACACGTACAAGCGTGCACAAGGTGATTTCCTCGTGAAAAGATAAAAACAAAATATGGGATAAAATTTTGTCATTTAAGATTTAGTTTTCGAGTAAAATCGAGTTTGAAAATTTATCAAGTATACTTGAACGTATACTGGGACTGAATAGTACTAATTAGTCGACAGCAGGTTATTTTACGCACAAAGATAAGTCAAAAGTGTAGAATAAAGAACCGATGATCAGACCGGTGTTGATCAACGTATTTTAAAGAATTTCATTTCAACTATATCGTTTATATTTAAAAGCGAAGGTTTATGTTTAAGTGTCGAAATACTTATGCAACTAATTATCCGACAATTGAGAAACTGGACCGATTTTATACACTCGTTCATCCCAGAACTAGAAGACTGAAGCGATTCCGTATATTTTTTTCCAGCTGTTCGCTGCACCATGTTACTTGGCGTTCGGTCGTCACCTAAACAAGCCCGTGATTGGTATAGTCACCTCGGCTTTTCACGAATGGCTCAGCACCTCGACAGGAAATCCGAATAATCCCTCCTTCATACCTGGCATATTCTCATCGTTCAGCCAGCGAATGACTTTTTGGGAGAGACTACAAAATACCGTCCTAACGAACCTAATATCATGGCAGATGAACTACTATATGAACCAGCAGGCTGTTTATGTGAAAAAGTTTTTTAATATTGACGCTGACATCTCGGAACTTTATCAAGATATAGCGGCTATCTTGGTCAATTCGCATCATAGCATAAACGGAATCAGGCCGATGACTAATGGGGTCATCGAGGTCGGTGGATTACACATTAATGAAAATTCGGATCCGTTGACACCGGTGAGTAAAACATGACTTCTTTCTCTCTTTATGTTTTCTCTTTATTCTAACTATAAATAGAAAAGGTAGAAAGCCTTTGAAAGAACATTTTAGAAAAATTGGATCGATGGTGATGCAAACGAAATCCCACCCTGAATTTCCTACATCACGAACATTTATTTTTCTTGGAAAATATTTCGAATAGTTGATTTAACAAATATTCGTATAGCGCGGTAAAGGTATTGAAAATATTGTAGAAAAAAGTAGATTCTTGGGGATGCAAAAAGTATTTTTACATTTACATTTACATTTACATGCTGATTTTACTATCACCGATTTTTATCTTTATCGAAATATATTTCGAACGTTTGACTTAACCAGTGGTTGGGGTTAGTATGGCGGAGTGTCTATACATAAAATAATTATTATTTTATGTATTATATTGAAAAAAGATGTACTCGTAGATATATTTGCCAGAGACATGGAATTTGGCAAAATAGAAAATCGTGTCAACTGCTCTCGATATTAAAATATCATTATCGAGCGAGTACCGAAGATTACAATCCAAGAGATTAAAGATACAAATTTAAAAACTTTGCAGCTATAATCTCTCGTAAAATGTATTTGACCGAAGCTTTTCACCAGACACGGAAGAGAAAAACAGAGAAATTAAAGTACAACGACAAAGTACCTTGTCCAAAGTGTAATAATCTCGGGGTACTATTAAGATGATTGGCCAAGATTATGATGCAACGTGTAATTACCATAATGCATTCGAAGTTCTAAAAAAGACTTCGTGTCCGGTAGGCACGCAACTAGTAATCAATTCGCTACACAAGAATTATTATTTCTTCGTTCACGATGCTTAATTACTCTTTAATTCGTCACCAATTGGCTATTAATTTTTATTTTCTTAATGAGATCAAATTATTTCAATATGACGACTCGTATGTACAAACTGACAAACGATTACCATAGAAAAGTTTTATGTGCATATTCTACGGTATAAAAGATATCTTGAAATTTCATTGCCACTGTAACGAAACACGAGTGTCACGATTATATCGATAAAATTTGAAACCAATACGAAAATGTATATAGAAAATACAAGATATTTATTGCAAGCATGTAATTAATAAAAAATTCGTATACATCCAAATCTTAAGCTTATAAAAAGCTTCAAATTAGGATGGCAACACTGAATATCGAAGTTTATTAATATAACGAATATTTGAAGTGCAAATCTACTTTTGTGATTTCTGTGGAACATCATATACTTATACTGTAATTCTTATACGTATTTCCAGATTGGTTTCACCAATTCTACCAATATAATCATAATAGTCTTATACTGCCATGATCTCATAATGACAATCGAAATGTTTCGAATGGCACGCATAGTATATTCATAAAAGACGTCTACGGATGTTCGAATATTTCTATGAGCCCGTGAAAAAGTGAAAAATTCCTCGCAATCCGCGCCAAAAGAAGGTACATCTTTATACATTTATCTTGAACCAACAGGAGCTGAAGAAATGGCTAGACGAAAGTACACACGGTTGCATATTCTTCACGTTTGGATCGATGGTGAGGATCGAGACGTTCCCTAAACCTCTTCTTGAAGCTTTCTACAAAGTTTTCGAGAGAATCGCACCTGTTCGAGTGCTCATGAAGGTGGCGCAAAAGAAGGACCTGTTACCTGGATTGCCAAAGAACGTGATGATACAATCCTGGTTCCCTCAAGCGACTATATTCAGTGAGTAATTTAATAAATTTAATTTTTTATTCCTTTAGTATATTTTTAATTCTTTTAGTGTAAAGATCGTATATACGTACATGCTCGCAAATATTAAATAAACATTTGTTAACGCATACACGCGCGCGTGAAATAGTAAGATACATGAACATAGGTATGTCGTCTATAACATGGAATGATTTTTATGTTCGTGTATTGGCGTTATGTATTTTCCTTATTAACGAAAATTGCTTCGACTCGCGTGCCAAAAACGCTCGATTATTATATCGCATGGACATAAAAATTTTGATCAAATTCAGTGATATCATAAATTTAATTAAAATACTTTGAGTGTAAAATTTTCTGCTCCAGTTACGCGACTAATTTTATTTTGTCATATAAAAATAGACATTTGGTATCATCGCGAAGGAGTTGATAATCATCAATCTCGTGGACGATGTTTTCGAAAAAGCATCGAAAAAATCGCTATATTTTATTACTACCGAAACCATTACTTGCAGTCATTTTAAAGATCGTGCATATATTTCTTGATTTTGAAAAATTGCCGTAAGGACGCGATATACGATAATCAGGCGAGAAGAGAAAAACATCTTGTTTTCTTCAATTTCAGAGCACAAAAATGTAAAGGCGTTCATAACGCATGGAGGTCTGATGGGTACGCTAGAAGCGATCTACTTTGGCATCCCCATGATTGGAATTCCTCTGTTTGGTGATCAGATCACGAATATGAGAAACGCAGCTAATAAAAATATTGCCGTGAACATTGGCTCTGTGGAGAATATCACAGAGGAAAACCTTTATTATGCGATTGATACGATCTTGCACGATGAAACGTATAGGTAAGTACGCGTGCTTTTATTAATAATTTCGAATGTTTACGAATGAGAACGACGTTAACAAGTTTAAACACAAAATGACCGTGTACCGAAGAAAAGTTGTAAATTTATTTCCATATTCTTCTGCATATTTCTAATAACGTTTGATTATTTTTAATCGATTTTTTAAATAAGGATTTCTTCAATTTCAATCGTATAAAGAGCTAAGTATTTTAATATATCTAACGTTGGGCAATATGGACTAAAATATGGAATCTATAAATCTGAAGGTAAAACGTGTACAAAGGAAAAGATTGATACCTTCTTACTAATTTTATGACACTGTTTTTGAATTTATCCTATACTTCTAATAACATTTGATCGACCTTAATCGATTTTATCATGAATTTCTTAAATCTCAATTAATCGAATAATTTTACTGTAATTTCATCTCATCAAATCTCAGTATTTTTGTACACACATCTAATGCTTTTGTTCTCAGTTATTTGCACGACTGCAGAATTTATTTTTGAAGATTCCAGCAGTTACCGAACTTCACGCTGAACTTTCTCAATTTCGAAACTTCATATACGCAAACACCGGTTCCAGAGACTTCCCAAGTTAGAAGACGCGAGATTCACAAATTCACAGCTGTTCAAACTTTAAATTTACATAACTACACGCACATATCCTAATTTCTCAGCTTCTTATTTATTACCATCTAACTTCTTATACGTTTCTCGCTTTTTCCTTCCATCCTTTCCATTTCCATAGTTTTCACTATGCGACACCATCTCTTTCTTACATATCTCCCTACTTTGCGTCTACTTCCTCGTCGTTTGTAGCCTTTTATTATTATCTTCTCCTAACTCTTAAAAATTTTTTCCCCGTAACTGTGCCTCGCTATTGCAGTTCTATGTTGCAGTTCGCCATTTGCTTCTACCTTTCTTCCTCTTGCCGTAACTACCCCCTTTTTACTGTCTATTTTGTAGTTCCTTCCTTTGCAATAATTACCTCCCATCGTTGCCAATTTATGGCCCGCCGTGCCATTTCGTTTTACCCATTGTTCCTCATCTTATTATCTTCAACTATTACAATTTTACAGTTTCTTTCCTCATCACAATTATCCCTCGTTAGCGCAATTTTATCGTTCGAACCAGTCGGAAGTGAAATTGGAAAATATAGAGAAATTGGGAAATGTAGGGTAGAGAAATTGACAGTTCTTACGATTAATCAGTTTAGCGAATGAAATTCTCAAAAATTACATCGATGCTAAGCGATTAAATCTTCGAAATTGATGTGATAAAAACGAAGCGCCCAAAGTAATTTCCACGTTCTTCATCTTTGTCTTACTTCCACCCATATACAGCGTAGAATCTTCTCACTTCTATTCGTACCACGAATTAATAAATTTAGGATCACAGGGTATATCTCCTTTAAATTTTTCCCAACATTCGTAGCGAACTTCTCCAGCAACATCCACCTTGCGATCCTCTTTCTTTCGCCGCTGTTCTCCGCCAAAAATATCACGTTCCTCTACGTCAATTTGTTCTAATACCTTCGATTTACCAATTTTCAGATCGAACATGCAAACAGTATCGAAAATATTCAAAGACAGACCGATGAGCGCCATAGACACCGCTGTCTATTGGGTCGAGTACGTTGCTAGAAACAGATTCGCTCTGCAATCACCGGCTATCCACCTGAACTGGTGGCAACAGAATCTGATCGACGTTTACGGTTTCATAGTCGTCTGTGTGCTGGTTGTTCTCTATATCATCGTTCTCCTGGTTAAAAAACTGAAGAACTGTATATTTAGACGTAAATCTTGTGTAAAGACGCAAACTTCTGAGTCGAAAAAGAAGAAATAAATTGCCTTAACGCGTGCATGTGTGTAGGTGTGTATGTGAATCTTTTTACGCATCGTTTATATTGTAATTATTTTGTACATTCAACTCGATTTGCCTTTCTTAAAAAATCTTCTGTAACAACTATCTCCGTTATACATCTGTGTAATTTTTGTAAAATATTAAAATATCGTTCAAATATATATAAATATGTATATATATATATATATATATATATATATATATATATATATATATATATATATATATATATATATATATATATATATATATATATATATATATATATGTATATATTTTATCGTAATAATTATATTATTTCTACTTCCACTATATTATTAATTAATAATTAGACGTGTTGTCTTGGATTGTCTTTGATTTATATTTTCCCCTTCAAAATGATACGGATTTTTTTCATTGTAATTCTTCTTAAATGCCGAGGAGAAAGAAACGAAGGAAAATTCTTGGTTTCAAAAAGTTTCACTTTAAAATGTACTGGATTCGCTGATCAACGGTATCATGAAAATCGGCCGAATACGAACGATTAAGAAAATATCCACAAATTTACTCCTTTACGTTACCCGAGAGAATCTCGCGATCGTCTAAAAATATGCGCCGTTTTAGAATGTTCATTTTCCTTTTACGTCGCATAGGGCTCGGATGTCGCAGACTCGCAAACACGTCGGATAAAGTTAAAAATATTTTCCGCGCTTAAACAAAGAAAACACGAAAATAACATTTCGAGTGTTGACCTGGGTTTATTAGGTTGCCGCACGCGACAAATTTCAATAAACCTTGTCAACTTGAAATTCGCGTTCTCAGTGGGCGGCGCGTGCAAGAATTTGCGTTTTTATATTGGAATTATTCCCGTGATTTTTAATTTATCGCCAGAAAATCCGATAGCACCGCAATTTGACTTAATGAGTTCTCAAAGGCGAATGTTTCAAGGATGAAATGTCTATATCGCCAAGTAACCAAATGAATCCTACCTGGTGGTGGCGTGGAATTCATGGCCTGCAGCTGCAAACATTCCAGCTCCCTTTCCTGCAAAATACGCCGAAGCTCCTCGTCCAAAAGGATAGTGCCTACGGTCGTATTCACTGGCATCTACAACGAAGCAATTTCTTAATGATTCGTAGTGTACTTCTTCGTTGAATTTCATTCTTTCACGATACAACGAATAATTCGCAAGCTTTTTGTATTTCTGACGTCGGATACATGTACGTAAAAACACGTAAATACTGTCAGTTTTTCGTGGGCAATAAATTTCAATAATTACGTAATATGCATATGTATAATAATATATAAGATTTACAATATTATACTTCTCTTTTATGCTACACCGTGCAAGGGTTAAAGCGAATAAGATAAAAAATAAGCACGTGAAAGTAACTACAACGCGATCGAGTTTTACGTGATTTCAAATTGGTAAATATAATTTGATCGAAATGCTTGAGAAGTGATGCTTCAAATAACGTACCGTGTTATTTAATTTGCAATTATCTTGGAAGTTGTTTCGACAAACAAATACACTTTCCCGTAAATTATTTTATTGCCCGTCTATCAAACGAATATCTCCTTTGATTTCGTTCGTTTAAATAAACATTTGGCGAGATAATTTCTCAGATAATTTCTAACTCCGTTATGTCAACTGCGTCAGAAGTACAAATTTCCTCACTCGCACAAGCGTTACACACACAGCTATCATTCGAGGATGATCGAGAACAGTTCTGAGAATAAATCTTATTGCGTTGTAAAATATAATCTACGTTTATCCTTTAAAGTATAACGTTGAAAGTTAATTGAAAGCCTTAGTTCGAGAGAAAAAATTATTTGAGAACGATTTTTACACGGAAGGTCCATCGCATAAATTATTTTTTATTCATGATTAAAAGTAACACGTTGTTACGTCTTATTTCTATCTCGAATAAAATTCATCTAGTTATTATTTATACCAGTTTAATAATTTTAACGCATTAGCGAATTGTTAAGACGTAACTTCAATACGAAACTAAGAGAACCAAATTTGAATAAACTTCCGTTCCATCAACTATCGTAACGAGCACTTTATTTCGCATATTTTACACACACGTATTTCCACATCACGCACATTCCGTGCATTGTTACGCCTTGACATTTTTCATAAATGCATAAAAATTCATCGTTCGCGCGCTATAAATCAAAGAGAAAATTGTTACCGGAAGCCTGGAGAATCTCTTAATCAAGATGGAACAAGCAGATCGTGTCTTCTGCCCAAGATTAACGATGCACGTTTCCCGAGCAGCTCGATCAATGTCGACAATGAAAAAAGGCGATGAAAATTCTCGATGATAAAAAAAAAATGCAAATTTCTCGGGAAATCGTCATATCCGAACCTGACGTAATTAAAATAATACGTATTTTGTGCGACTAATCACGACCTACTTGTTATTCGATGATATTCAACACTCGCATTCCACGATTAAATATGCCGATAAACGTCTGGGCATATTTTACAATATCGATGCGGCGGTGATAATTAAATTTCGTATAGTTGAAACGTGAAATTGAGATAGAATATCAATCAACGTAGAAGCTTTCGCGATTTCTGAATGAAGATCGTTTCAGCCGATATACCATGGCTGTAACAAGTTCATTGGCGAAGCGAGTTATTGCGTTCATTCTGACGACAGGACAGGAAACAATAAGTTACGTTTTGCAGCGCAACCAGACTCGATTCCGCAGAGAAATCGCGTCTGCTTATCGTTTCTCCGATAGATCTATCGCGAACCAACCTACGTGGATGCGTATCCTGCTCGTTATTATTTAATTAACTAAAACCTAATATTATTTTAATAGAGACGGATATTTAATGTTTTAACGTTGAAATTTCCGAAAGGCGTATTCGTTCGTTGATTAAAATTACTTGCAATTATCGGAGAATAATATTTCTGAAGGAGAGAAAACGAAATAAATTGTCGAACGATGTAACGTTTATCGAATACAATTTTGGCTGGCATATTAAAACGAGAAGCGAAGTAAAATCAATAATTTTATAGCCGGGCGCAGTGATTACACATTCCTCGAGTCTATCGAAGAACTTTAAATATGAAACTCGTAATGAGCGATGATGTGTGGTAAAGAAAAGCAAAGAACGAACAAAGTGTTTATCGACATTGATCGATCATGTTTAACACGACTAAACATCAGAATTCTACGTTAAACATACAACTTCATAATTCGTTATTTTCCACGTCGATTCACTCTATTACACGTTTCTTTTCCATTTTAATGATTCGGATATTTGCGAATAAGACGCTCTCAGTTTCGCCCCCATTCATCATAGTATAGATGGAAATAAATGTAACAAGATTAGTAAAAGAAGGTTAATTTCTGCGTGAAATGTTAGAAAGCATACTTAATAATAAAGTAAAATTAGCCACGGTAAATTAGTAACAGTTAATCCGCATTGGTCAATAAAGAGAAGAAAATTAATCATAGTGTTAGTAATGAAAACAGAAGTTGCTTCTCATTCTGTTTAGTGAAAAAGTAAAGAGAAGAGTATTAACGGAGTTTACAGAAAGCAAAAGAAAACTAATATCGAAGAAATAAATTACCGTTTAGTCCGTAACAGCGACTCACTTAAATATCCCGTGAACGTAAGGCACGCGTGCAAAGAATTGGAACTAGAAAAAGAAACAAAGCGAAGAAATTAAAAAAAGAACTTTGTCGAACTGAACAGCAGACACGAACCGAGTCTCTAGATCCACGTTCATAATCGATCTTTTCTACGGCCCGATTCCTAAATCACAGTTTAAGAATTTCTAACGAGAATTCGATTTCCTTCCAAAGCATACAGAAACGTTAGTAGTTGATGTGCGCTTTGAACGAAATTTGATGACTGTTACCATCTTTCATCATTTCCACTCTTCGCTCTTTCTTCATAATCGCTCAACTAACTCGACGATCTTCGCTTCCACCGTGTGAAATATTAGTTTTTAGAATAAACCATCAATCGCTTGTTTCTGCTAGATTTAATGAATTTTTCCGACAACTATACAGAGCGATTCGCGTAAGCGTTTTAGTTGAAGTTAGACAAAAAATGAGAAGGAAAAAAGATAAATGACGTAGAGAAATTCATTTTTCTACGCTTTGGCATTTTTCGTAAATACAACGATGCACCAAAAAAAAAAAAAAAAAAAAAGGAAAAACGCACGTACATCTTCTTTTTAAAGTTCTAATTTAAGTTACTATGGTACATCGTTTATTATAGAAATTTTCTGTTTCTCAATTTTTTCATCGGACAATATCGTACGATTTCGCGTTTCTAACGCAGACGTGGATTCTGCTCATAACAGCGGTTTCACGTGAAACACATCGGGGAATGCCATCCTGTTAAAGCAGTTCCAAAGGACTTGCGGACTATGCATCGCTCTTCATTTACATGGCAAAATGGAGGGCGAAGCGCTCCGCGAAACTTGCTCGGCCACGAAAATTGAATAGCAAGTTCCGCAAGTTCTCGCCTCCTGTTTCGCCTCCATCCCAATTTCGATACACTCGATCGGGGACCACTTTTCCCCACGAAAGTTTCCACGAAAATTTATAACAGAGGAAAAAAGAACGACGGCTCGCGGAATCAGTTTGTAAAAGGATAACGTTCTTGGTCCTTGAATATTTTGCCTGCTGCGACAAATAGGCGGAATTTAACTGGTGAACATTTGTCGCTCTTCAAAAGTAGGTAGCTTAAGGTGTTTGTATCCTCAGCAAAGAGATGAGATCTCGACGTTTGTTTAGAATTTCGTATTCGATAGGAATCGATGAAATTGGCAATTTCGTTTACAGATGAAGGAATTTCCCCATTTTACAACTTTGCAATTTTAACATTTAATTTTGGAAGTTCATCAAAGTGGATGAGACGAATACGTAGGTTCCATTCGTTCGTGTTAGAAAAATATTAATTTGTGTAAATATTTACAGTCTACTAATTACTTATATTAATGATTAATACGAGATAAGCGAGTATTTATAAAAAGAATGAAAGAATATTCCTGGGTCGTTCCGTTTTAAAGAAATATATCTACATGTTCATCTAACTTCCACCGTGATTAATTTCATTGATTCCGATATAATCGTGTAACGAGCCGCGAATGGTAATTTAATGCAGCTTTATGCTCTAATGTAGCTTTCAATTCGAATAGAGAAATGCTGTTTGCTTGACGAAACAAAAGGGACAAGGAGGAAGAAACCTTTAGTGTGTTTAACAAACAAAAGAACATTTCGCTCGAAATGGAAGAAGATTCTTAACCAACGAAACTCGCTTTCCTCTCAAACTGCGTCTGAAAGGGAATTTCGAATCCCTTAAATTCCCAATTGAACACCTTGGTAATTAAAACACAAAAGCATCGTTGAAACTCACTTAACGCCTTTCTTATTTATCGTTATCACCTTCAAACAGTATTTATTTCATTCGATCTATAGTAGAAACGATTGATGCAATAGATTGATTGGATTTAACGAGATTGACAAATTTTCATTGCGCTTTACCTCGGCACAACATTTTGATTAAATCGCGCGTAACAAAAACGGAGATGGCTGGAGAACGACGATAACATACGATAGCAATTTCGAAGAAACGATGTTTAAGGATAGAACGATTTGCATGGCGAAAAAAGTAGCAAGATAAATTGTTACGGCATACGAGTTGCACAAAAGAGTTCCTGAATGTTCGCCTTGAGCGTACTATAGTTTTCGTTTTTGCACTTGCACGCCACATGCGTCCCAATTTTCCTATTATATCCACGGTAATACGCTAGTAAGTGGCCGTAGGGCATATTGTAATTAACTACCTCGTCAACATTTTGCATAACGGCATTGAAAGTTGCTGACATTTTATCGAGAGATTAAAGATAAATGTTAGTAAATGTTAATCACAGATTCGTCGTTTTAACACTCAACTATTTCTCTTTACGAAAGAAACTCGTATCATCGAAGAAAATATGTTTTAGCCGGGAAGGAATTTCGACGTTAGATGCGTGTACTTCGTAAAACTATCCGTAAGAAAAAATGTAGATTGGACGTACGTGTTTGTAGATTCGTTGGTTCTAAAAAGTAATTAATTTCGACCCACGTATGGCTGAGAATCGAATCACTATTCAATCGAAACGAAAGCGCGTCCCGTACTACTTGTCAGACCAGTAACGGATTATTTTACTAAAATTCAGCATCGCTCTTGCAGCGTATAAATTTCTTAGCGGAAACTCGCGAATCATTAACTTGCAACGAATACACGTATACGCTATATACCGTATCAACCGTGAAAAACATGCTACTACGTTCGTTCAGCGGAACGACGACGAATAGTAAACATTTCTGCGTTTCAGTTTCATCCGACAACCACGTCAGATAGTCGCACGCCGTACTTAGTATAGCACGCTCGATAGATTCAAATCGTCGGGACGTACAAATTGACCGTACGATTGGATGTTGGCAAATCGTCGGATAAGTGATATCGTGGAATTTCCAACACCTAGAAACCGACTATCACGATACCCATGTATTTCCGCAGTGAGAACTTCAAATTTCATCTACTCGATAGAATCGTGCTTGACAAATCGAACGCCTCTCGTGAATTTTTCTGTTGGATAACTGAAACAGCTTCTCTTCCCTTAAATGTTTACCTGTGTTGACGCTAGAAATAGAAAAATTTCCATGTCCATATCATCCGGAAGTAAATCCGGATTGTAATCGATATGAGATCGCGATGTGACACGACTAAACGAGCACGGGTTCCTATTTTAAAATCTCTTTATTTTAATCAAAGACGACGTTGAACTTGTCACAAGCATCGACATGATTCTAGTAACTGCAAGAATATCGAAACTCTTCGTTTGAACTACTTCGAGACGAGCCAGTTGATTATTCCTTTCGGTGTAAAATTGCAAAGTCATGACAAACGAGTTAACAAACTCGTCGGTTTATTAATATCGTCAGTGTAACATCGTAGAATTGCAAATTTATCGAAATATAGGAATATTTACGGACGATAACGTACGTATGAAGATTGAATTTAGAAGGAGCGCGAGACGCGCGTGGCATAATTGCGGCGTCGAGGCTCGATACCGATAGAAAATGAAATTACACGGTGTGTGATTTAACAAAACCTGCTTCGTAGTTTTGCGCGCGATCCACGTGATCGATTCTGCTCTCACGTACAGCGGAATTACGTTATCGATTCCCGGCATTCGCGTGTCACGCAAACGTCATACACACGACCACCGTATGCATTTACGTCGAAGCCGATGCAGCCGTATCAGGAGTCCGGTTTCATCTGATTTCCCACTGTGACTACAAAAGCAGACGAACCACCCTGTTGACTGCATCCTGTTTTCCCCGGCGTCGATCGAATCGCCACGCTATCCGTTCCGCGCCATACCCTATAATCACTGTAGCTCGCGCACGCATTTTCAGATTCAACGATAAAGCAATTCGTAAAGGATGTTTCGCAATATTTTCGTACAATACGTACGAAGGAAGATTCGATAGGGACGTTACGAAGCTCGGCTACCGAGCTGCAAATCCAGACATTTCCATATCGTTTAGCGTTTTGTTAAAGTCGAAATGTCCCGATGAATTTTAACGCGAATTTTTTAATTACCAAAATGGGCCGAAATCTCGGATTTTCTTTCTTTACAAGTACTGAAAATATTAGGTTGTCCGAAAAGTGTCTTCCTTTCGCAAACGTGTTTTTTGCAACAGCGCACATTTATAAAAACGTGAAACCAAGTGTGTGAAATGTCGCGGTGTTTATCTCAACAGAACAAAATGGATCGTACGTAATTCGACAAAATAATATAAAATAAAAAACCTTGTACGTTTATTATTTCCTCATAAAACGAAAGAAACTTTTCGGACAACCTAATATATGCAGGTATTTCCGCCAGAATTAATGTTGATTTTTATTTAGATAGAGACATAATTATACAGATCTATCTACTTTAACTTTCATAATATCATCTGAATTAATAGTAATAATAATAATAATATGTACTCGTGTAGCATAATATATGAACTTACGGCTATCGCGCTGTGTTTTAGTCAACACAGGTGTAATATTCCGTTTACGAGAAACTTATTACCATATGCCCTATTTCTAAGCTTATGTTCTATTCGTGTAGGCAAAACGCTCTTATTTTTAATGCGATTCGAACGCAACAGTAAATCCATTTGGCTTGTTCTTCGTTCAAATTTTGTAAAAAAACATGAGTACGGTCCTTCGATACGGCGTCTGGAAGCTCGTTACCGAGCGCAGCTGAACAGAAAACGTTACGCAGTTTCCAACTCCTGATCACTGCAGATCGAGCATTGATCGGTTTTGTTGATCCTAAAAAAACATGTTCTTTTTGTTGCTCGGAAACAGCACCTGGCAATCTGCTTTGCCAATCTGAGTCGAACTATCGTATTCTGATAACGTGTATTGATAACGTTGACTGTATATGTATAGTTCTGGCGTACAAAAGTTTCTAGGTTTTCGATGTCTTTGTAGAAGGAAATATCGTTTGAATTATATCGATTTATATACGAAACATTTAGATGCGTATTACAGGTCGATAATCACAGTATTAAAGGCAAAGTTTATTAAAAATACTAAAATGTAACAACGTAATAATAATATATAGCAGCTGCAAAAAGTATCGACGCGCCGTTTTACTTATTGTAACGTGTTCAAAAATCTTGATTAATTAGATCGAAAGATATTAAAAGTGGAAGTTAAGCGATCGTGAATCCCCAAACTACGCGACAGATAAAAACTCGTCGATTATCTAACTCGTACGTTATCTCTGGTAGTATTTTGTTTATCTTTCATGAGCTCTTAATCGTCTAGTTTTATCCTCGGAGGAACAACGTGAAGCTTCAACGAACTACCGTTGTTGATGCACGCTAAGTACATCAATTACATTGTAAGACGTGAAATCCCTAACGCTATGTGTTTTTGCAATGTCTACATCGACTCCGGCGTTATCTCGGTAACCCAAAACGGACAGACCATTAATCTTCTCGTTTGTGAAGTTTTGTCGACGAGCTTTATCGATTTGCGTTCCATTTCCTACATATTTCTACGTTCTATTTGCTAAATTGTATGAACTGTATCGGATATAATACGACAGAAGTTCGTTGGAAAATTAGTGCGTTACATAACAAGACGACTAAGATGTTCTCTATTAATTTTACACATTAAAAAATAAATATATTGTTACGTATGTCCTACATATTTCTACATTCTATTACTAAATTGTATAAACTGTAATTGAATAAAATATGACAGAATTTCGTTGGAAAATTAGTGTGTTACATGCCAAGACGACTAAGATGTTCTCTATTAATTTTACACATTAAAAAATAAATATGTTGTTACGTATGTCCTACATATTTCTACATTCTATTACTAAATTATATAAACTGTAATTGAATAAAATATGAAAGAAGTTCATTGGAAAATTAGTGCGTTACATGCCAAGACGACTAAGATGTTCTCTATTAATCTTACACATTAAAAAATAAATATGTTGTTACGTATGTCCTACATATTTCTACATTCTATTACTAAATTATATAAATTGTAATTGAATAAAATATGAGAGAAGTTCATTGGAAAATTAGTGAGTTACATGCCAAGACGACTAAGATGTTCTCTATTAATTTTACACATTAAAAAATAAATATGTTGTTACGTATGTCCTACATATTTCTACATTCTATTACTAAATTGTATAAACTGTAATTGAATAAAATATGAGAGAAGTTCATTGGAAAATTAGTGCGTTACATGCCAAGACGACTAAGATGTTCTCTATTAATCTTACACATTAAAAAATAAATATGTTGTTACGTATGTCCTACATATTTCTACATTCTATTACTAAATTATATAAATTGTAATTGAATAAAATATGAGAGAAGTTCATTGGAAAATTAGTGAGTTACATGCCAAGACGACTAAGATGTTCTCTATTAATTTTACACATTAAAAAATAAATATGTTGTTACGTATGTCCTACATATTTCTACATTCTATTACTAAATTGTATAAACTGTAATTGAATAAAATATGAGAGAAATTCGTTGGAAAATTAGTGCGTTACATGCCAAGACGACTAAGATGTTCTCTATTAATTTTACACATTAAAAAATAAATATGTTGTTAGGTATGTCCTACATATTTCTATATTCTATTACTAAATTGTATAAACTGTAATCGAATAAAATATGACAGAGTTTCGTTGGAAAATTAGTGCGTTACATACCAAGACGACTAAGATGTTCTCTATTAATTTTACACATTAAAAAATAAATATGTTGTTACGTATGTCCCACATATTTCTACATTCTATTACTAAATTGTATAAACTGTAATTGAATGAAATATGACAGAGTTTCGTTGGAAAATTAGATGCCAACACGACTAAGACGTTCTCTATTAATTTTACACATTAAAAAATAAATATGTTGTTAGGTATGTCCTACATATTTCTATATTCTATTACTAAATTGTATAAACTGTAATCGAATAAAATATGACAGAGTTTCATTGGAAAATTAGTGCGTTACATACCAAGACAACTGAGATGTTCTCTGTTAATTTTGTACATTAAGAAATGAATATGTTACTACATATATCACTTCATTTATATATAATCGTTTATATGAAAATGTTTAATGCTTTACAAGTGACCGTATATTTTGGAATAAAATACAGCAAAGATTAGGGAGCATCTTGAGAATTTAATGTACGAAATTTTAATGTTCATAATCTAAATTTTACCGATAAAGTTGAAAATAATTATCAAGGAAGTGTCTGTCTAACGATGAAAATGTAAAAATTAAAATATAAATACTGTGCGATATTTTCATGCCGCTTCGAAGATCCTAGAAATTTGTCCTCCCTCTCGGAATTTACATATCTATCAATAACGACGGTCGTCCCAATTTTTCAGAAGCGACGGTAATCGAATCGAGAAGCAACAGATGCCACGTATAACCTGTTGCCATTTGCATGCTTGTCCAAACATCCGGTTTAGCAATGATGCACTTTGACCCGAATGAAATTGATGTTGGTGCCCTCTAAAACCACGGGTTTTCCGTTGCTATTTCCGCTTTGTAACGCCTATACATCGGCGTCTTGCGTGCAAATTTATCACTGCAACCGCAGCTTAACACAATGAAAAATTAATTTCAATCGATACGCGATGAAGCGACTCGATATATTATTTTGCATATTCTCAGACATCTTACGCAAAAGGTAACGCGTGCGGCGAAATCTGAGCATAATTTTGATACAATGAAATTGCACGAAAATTCCAATTTGTTTGGATGTATTTTAACACTAATCGATAAATAAACAATATCAGAATAACGATAAGTTACGTAAGATAATTTTATATTTCTATTATTACGTAATTGCTTTCTCTCGCTCATATACAGCCATTGTTCTATTTGAACAAACTAATTAAAACAATTTTAATGCACTGTCTTTAGCTCATAGCATCTTAATTTCATAGTTTCTGCAACAGCGCCGCAAACACTTTAATTAAAATTTTTCGAATTCCATGCATACTAACATAGGTAGGAAAATGTACGTAGCATGTGAAACAAATTTTGGCGGTAATCCAAATGTTTGATGGATTTTAACATAATACATGGATGCTAACAGATGCTCCTCTTACTACGACGAATACCAAAATTAATTCCCTCTAAGCTCTTTGAACTAGTCTCTCTGCTGTATTAAAGCTTTTATCCTCTAACTGATATTCCATTTACAACCCCTTCTACTTATGCAATTTAAAGCCTCACAAATACTCATTGCCTCTTTAGGAAAATAATCACAGTTGATGAACTGTATTTCCCCTATAATACAGTTCCCGTTAACATCATTTTGTATCTAATACTTAATATCCAAAATTGTCTCTAAACTAGTATATTTAGAGGTCTGAAATATTATATTTTAATATAACAATCGTTTCGACCAGTTCATAACTCTTCATAGAAATTTTATAGATTCACAAGGGTGGGTTCTTGCCAATTTAAATGATCTCTAACTAAGTATGAAAGACTGATTTTCTTTATCGCATATCTTCCCTATTTTCCACTTTCTTATAATTCTTCTACCTTCCTATAATTTTCATACATCGGTTTCAAGTTTGTTATACAGAGTATTTTAATGTTTAACGCATTTTCCAGAATATTCAGAGTATCTTTGTCGTACAAGCGATTAATCCGTCGAACCGATGGTCAGATATACTCCACTCGTTCGTAGTTCTAACGTTGCAACGAATTCCAGAACTAAAATTAGATCGGCAATGGAAAGTAGACAGGAGGTGTAGTTTTACTCACCAGTAACATAATACAACGTCAACATCGGATTACAAACAAAAGTATCTGGTTAGCAGAGAGACCATAAAGCACGGAGCTTTTTGACGAGAATGATCATTAGCGAAACACGACACCGCATTCAGAGCGACGTTCATTTCCACCAGCGAAATTTCGCCATTGAATTGGTACGGTGAAAAACGAGCAAAAACAAAAACCTATGGAAGATCCGCGATTCTCCGGATGTCTACATCGATGATACGAAGTTAGAACGTCACTTCGTTGTTGGCTCATGACGAATTATCGCAGAAAGAGCCAAACGTCTGTCAAGCGTCTCCCTTCGATACGAGTTTCCGTGATAATCGTTGGATCGGAAAATAACGAGGGGAAAAAATCGAGTGTCGAGAAAATGTGAGAAACCTTCGCTCTTACTCGTAATCAAAAATTACGCAAATATTCCCCGATCTGGTTCAGGGACGAACGAAAACGGCTATCCATTAGAGAGATCCTCTTCAAACTCAATTATAATCGTGTTTTTATCCCGGCTCAATGTCTCTCGATTGCCCGCGATTTTCGAACAAGAACGTCATCCATAACCCACAATGAAATTCCATTACGCCGAGCAAAGTAAGCTTTCACCCTTCCTTTTGTCCGCAGGATCTCGGACATCCAACACTCATATTCCTATAACCTTCGAGTTTTCTTATACGTAAATTCTCTCGATAGCTGTCATTCTTCAACGCGTTTGTTGATTCGACGCGTTGATTGCCATCGACGACCTACGTTAGGAAATTTTTTAAGGCGGTTGCAAAGAGATAGATTTCATGGACTAGAAAATTTTCAGCGTTTCGTGAAAAAGTGAAATAACATATTTTGCAAACTTTAAGTGTTCCGTAATGTAAATGTAATGTGAGTTCGTAATGAGAAATTAACGTGTATGAAATTGTATTGAATGGAAATCAGTGGACGTGTGAAGATGCGGTTGCCAATGAGCTGCAGGTTTATCGTACGATTCTAACACGTAATATGTAAAATAGTACATGGTACGTGGATCTCTATGCATTTATTGGAAATTTATATGTCTACGATTTGCATATGTAAATATACAAAAATGTATAAAATCTTCAAGATTCTTTTACCGTCTTAGTTACGTGATACGATCGTACAAGCATTTTAACGACACTCGTTACACGATAGCAACGTCACTGTTGTTGTTTCAGTCGGGATTTTTATCGATTAATTATCACGAATTTGGTTGAGTTACATTGCCTTCGTTGTGGATTTTGGACATCAAAGCAGAGAGTAGTATGATAGATTAATACTTCGATATTCGTGTCACCCATATTTGGTGACACACGATATGCGAGTTTTTATGGATGTTCCATCATTTACGGATGAAGGACGATTTTAATATCTCTTGCCTTTAATGGAAGGCGCATTTAATGGAAGGATTAATACGATCAGATGAGAATTAATCAATCGTTATACAATGTGTACTTACGAATGAATGGCAAACGTCGTAATGGTCGATAGAGAATAATTATTTTTAATCCCGGAATTGTAAAATGCAACGATCTTTCTCTTAGGAATAAGAAATAAGATTTCAACGGCTGTATTAAATTCGAAGAATAACATCTAGACTCTATTAAACTTGATAAGCAAAAAGAGAACTCGTCTCTTATTCGAGACGTACGCGATTTCCAGCAAAGGGACGGGGAAGTATAATTCGTGCGCGACAGTAGCGAAGAGACAGGAGAGACACGCACACACACTTACAACTCATCACTCCGCTGACAGAATCAATTTTCTCCTTCCGAGATGTTTTTCCACAAAGAAGAACGCGAATCCTTTGCGCGTGCTTCTGCTCATTCACTTTGCCAGAGAGTTTAAAGAACGCGATACCGGTTATGCTCGCATGTTTCCAAGGAATACTTGCGCGATATTATGGAAATAGTTATAATTTAAAGTATAAAAATACTCCTTTAGGGAAGCGAGTCACGTTGCTGGTGAAAATATTAAAAAGAGAGAGAATCGATCCTGTCATCCTTTCGTTAACTGATCATTTTTATTTCTCTGATCGAAGCGTATGGTTTCATTCGAGAAAAGCGAAAATGTGTTCTAAATTCTTATACGAAGATAAAAAATTAATTAAATAACAAATAGCTCTTAACACAACTATGAATATTAATTAATATTTGCACTACGAATTTTATTTCATTTTCGTTACCAGCAGCTTTTTGGTGTCTCGTTTGAAATTTGCTTTAACTAAAAAATAAGACAATTTAAATAAATAAAGGAAGAAAGAAATTCACTTAAGTACCAGTTTTATTCACGCTATTATTGTATTTTGTAATTTTTAAGTGTATGAGACATCTTGAAACAATTTCCAGGATGCAATCCTGTTTTTCCTTCGCACGTTTCACGGAAAAAGGTGGCACTGAAAGAATGTCGAGTGAAACTCGACGAAGGAGCTCCTGAGATAAAAACTGATGTCGAGTCACACTCGACTTAGGAGTGCAAAGGGTTAAACATGTAATTATCGAGAACCATGCGCTAAACTCACGTGACAAAAGCTATCAGATCGATTCAATACGGTCTATACAACGAGATTCCAAGGAAGAATAACGATATCGACATGTTCATAAATTCGTACTTTGTTATGCCTGCAAGTTCGAGCGTTTCATATCTATTTACTTTAGTGGAAATCGCGATACGAAACGGGCACGATGACCGTGTATGCGAATATTACAATATCTGTGGAACAAAGCTGAATCGGCATCGAGGCTATCTTCGTGTCTCGATAAACCTTAAATTTAATCGCGCGTTTAATCGTAATTCAGGATGGAAGAATTTGCGCGATTCAAAGCGTTGGTGGTAAATAATAAATACATGCATGATCTCATTTAATTATTCATTCGTGCGTGAAATGATCTGGAATTAATGTCGATTGAAAGAGAATCGAATTGATGGGCGGGCGAAAGAATATGGAAAAATAACGCACGATTGCGTGGAACAAATAGGAAATCAAGCGAGTGTCAACGGAAGCAAATCTCCGTGAAATATTTCGCGGGAAGAAGCTTCGATTCCGTATTCCACGTAGCACGTTAGAATCCTGGCATCGGATTACCTGAGAATATCGCGCCTTCTCGTCTAAAAGCGGCGATAATCGAATGAAAAACGGAGAATTTCACTTGTCACTGTATTGCGAAATTGTTTTACAAAGCGACAAAAAATTGTGGGATTATTATAGGAATATTCTCCGTACATTTATTTACTTTATTACAGTTACGAAGTACGCTAATAACGCAATGTTCGAGATAATTATTCTATCAAAATGTCTCTTCCATATTTTCCAGTTGTCGTATTAATCTTGTCGTGTAATATTTGAAAATTCGATCAAGAATATTAGGAACGTGAAAGAACTGATTAACAAGACAACGTTTCATTCGCGATCTCTCCTTCAAATAATTTCCAGTTTATGGAACTCTGGTTTCTAACATCGTGGTCACGAGAAGCAATTCCTAGCGTCTGTCTACATTCTACAATTTTTGAAACTGAAGAAATTGAAATATTTAGACAAATAACGACAAGAATAATGTTTCCCCCGTCGCAAAATCATCGACAGAGGCAACGAGATCAAACTAATATGATTCCAGGCCACATCGGTATCCAAGGTAACGAGGAGGTCGTCAACCAGGTCGCTAAACAGGCCGCCACGTCCTCAAATTCGAATGAATATTCTATGACCTCCTTCGTGGAACACTTCGTTATAGATCCTAAAAACTGATTAATCCAGCGGTGACAAAGACTATAACAGCACCCGCCCACGTTAAAAACATCAGCGACTCGCTCTTCCAAAAATACGATTCAACCCTCTCGTTGCTCAGAAAAGACCGGATCGCTGTTACTCGCACGCGAATAGGCCACGCAAAAATCTCCTGCTTTTTATTTATCAACAAAGAATCTATGCGAAGATCGCTACGTACCAGTCACAGGGGAACATCTCATTTTATCCTACCAGAAGTATAACACGCGTTGCATGAAGCAGAAACTGAATCCGTGTACCAAAAACAATGTCAAGAAGAACAACATCCACAAACTGTTAAAATTCATTAAAGAAATCAAAATAATCGACGCGATGCTTTAAGCACATTCGCCTGCATCGTCAACAGCCCCACAGTTGACGTTAAATCTACTTCTAAGCAACTAAAGTTGCTACTTGCTAAACTTGCTAAAGCAACTAAAGCAACTTCTACTCATTAGCAGATAATTCTACTTGACTTCATGACACTTCTCAATCTTCGAACAAAATTTTAAAAAGATCCCTAAATGTTCGAAAACTCTGATTCTCCGTCCGTGTGATTCTGTTTCTCGTGAAACAACAAAATTGGTTTTACGTAAAAATAATAGGGGAAGATACAGGCGTTAGAATGAGGCGGTAGAAAGGTGTGCAGTGGAAATTCAGTCGGTTAACTGGGTGCAAGGATGCTCTCCCGTCAGATTTCCCGTGGTAACGTGCTAGAACCAGGAAATGAAGAGGATTCGAAGAAGAGAGAATGGTTTACGAGGTGGCACGTAGTTACAAGTTCCGCGCTCGCTTAAACCGGGCGAGTTTCCTTTTACGAGACTTCACCGTGGAAATATCACTCCCTGTGTCTCAACGAAAGCTCAGCTCTACGATTTCGCCAACCTTTTTGCCGTTAGAAAAATATTTCTGTACTTTGAGAGAGGAACATTCTACGACACTTTCTTTTTTAATATTCCAAACTAATTTTAATAGCGCAGAATTTTATCGTTGCCACTTTGGACGATATGTTCGACTCGATAATTACTTGCACTGGTTTCTTAATGTAATAGCTAAACTTTAAAAATAAGGAACAACGTTCTCGTAATTTGCTTGAAATGTTTCTCCCGATAAAATCGAATTTTCTCTCCGAGTTCACCAAGTCAGGGCCAATTTATTTCTTTTATTGGGCCGACATTATCAAGAGACTGTATCTTATTCCTTCAGCTGTTCAATTCGATTCGATTTGATAAATTGTAGCTTTCGACGCGAGCTATCGTCAGGTATCGTCCGAAAGAGAAACGAAGAAAAATAAACCGGCAATAGCGAAACTAATAAATAGAGAGCGGATATTTATGCGAATACATATTTTTATCGACACAGTTAAAGAGATTGAACCTGAGAAAAGATTTTTCGTCCATCAAACGTTATAACTAGACTGCGGATACCTATCCAAATTTTTCTTTTTTTCATTTTACTCATTTCCCTTTTTTTCTTGGATGTAATTTAAAAAAAAAAGGAGGAATCTAGAAATTTGTTTCGTCCGCCAAATATTACGGAGAGCATTACATTTTGGATATTTTATATATTTTTGCGCATCGAGTGCACTGTCCGTATTTTCAATTTCGCTGAACTTTACTGGTAAACGCATAAATATCCGCAACCTATTTATAGAGTAAAGTACATAAAACATGAAACGTACAAAGCGAGTATCGTCCAACGAAAGTACGTAAAACGAATTTTTGTAGAAACTTTATTAAAATAGCGAAACGAGTGAAACAGCTGCTTGCAAGTGTGTATTCTCTCGAAATCGATTTTTATCGGCAAGAAGAAACGCAATTACCGGACAAATTCGTGTCGCAGATGCGTGTAACTCGTCGATCCAAGAAATTATTTCACGGAAATCGGTTAAAGAAATTGAGCAGGATTCGTGCGGGAAAATTCTCAGACTGATGAACTATTCAGGATATAAAATAAAAGAAATAGTTAAACAGATCGATGCGTATTTTGATATGAAAATATATCTAATATACCGATAATGGCTAAAAAAATTCTCTTTAATATCAAATATTGTTATTTTTTTCTTTTTTCTTTTTAGTAAACCGCAACTATCTTTTTGCAAACGAATCTCTTTGTACCATTTCCATGAAATAAGAGCTATGTGACACACGGTAATATGTAAATGTTCAAATTACGTTCTCGGAATTTTTACCGAGCTCGTTGTACTTCTGCTTTTCTTCAAGACAAAAACTAAAACATTACTTCCGTATACAACGTCCGATATGATGCACT
Source organism: Bombus terrestris (assembly GCF_910591885.1). Classification (NCBI taxonomy): domain Eukaryota; kingdom Metazoa; phylum Arthropoda; class Insecta; order Hymenoptera; family Apidae; genus Bombus; species Bombus terrestris. The sequence goes on along the minus strand of NC_063279.1, from coordinate 8,533,912 downwards.
TTATTAATAGATCGGCAAACTGTTTCCGTACGCCTAAAGTTCTCCGCGTCAATACGATTTCCAAGCAAAAGGATAAATTACTGGAACAAATTTATACAATTCCTATTTTAATTACGAATCTTCATTTTGTAATAAAATAAGCAACACTTATCTTTCGATCTAATATTTTAATTCTGTATCATCACGATTATCATGAGGATACAGAATTTTCCACCAGAAGTTTCTTTCGTTCCATAAGGTGATAATAGATGAACAACAATTTCTGTTTTATATTATTTTATTGAATTAGGTATGATCCATTTCGTTCTATTTCTATTATCAGGGTCGTGCATAATTCGATAAACTAATATAAAACAAAAAACATTGGGCGTCTATTATTTCCTTATAAAACGAAAGAAACTTTTCGGACAACCTGATACTTTGGTCTGTGCTGCATGATGTATCTCGTACTGAATTTACTTTTTAGTACTAAGTAATTGAATTACTTGTGTATAGAATGCGTAGAATAGCGTGTTTGTTGGCAAATTCACATAGGATTACAAAATATTCTATAACATGGGATATTTCAAATAAATCAATTGTTACACTTTCTGCCTTCTCTGCCAATTTCTTCCAGCTAAAATATAACTTTGTTCCTCGATGTTTATCTATTCTTAATTATCCACTGTTATTTCGTCCATTCTATATAATGAGATAGACTATTCTATCCTGTGTAAACAAGTTTTACATTAAATTATCGTCTAGAGGAAAATATTCATTGTTTTGCAAGATAATGCCTTTTGTTTAGCGTTCCTAATATATCATTTCGTAGCTGTTTTAATTTCATTTAATTCTCTTTGTTGCAAAAGTTTCTTCTTAGAAACTTCGTTGGATCTGAAATTGTTTGGTTACACTTGTTTCATTTGTATTCGTTCCGTAATCGAAGAGCATTCTACGATACGTACACATATCCCTTTTCAAATGCTGTTGTCGCGTAGCAAATGAATAATTTATAGAGCAACTCATCACGACCATAAATTCATCGGTGCTGTTACGTAATGCTGTCACAGGCTGCCTTGCTTGGGATCAAGTCATGGAACATATTGTGCATATAATTGCAATGACTACCACGCCAATCTTCCGATCTGCTACCTCATCTAACATATTATGTGCTTCGATGCGTTTGTAACAATTTATTGGAAAATTCGTAGTTGCTTTCGTTCGCAATGATCTCGTGCTAATTGTATCGGTTTACGCATTTATTTATTACAATTCTGGTTTGCCAGACGAGTGACGCGCAGTATCGTAGTCCAAAAATCATGGATTATGAAAATTGCACAGTTCCGTTGATCACGCGATGCAGAAACCGAAGAATATGAAAGATTCGAAATTATGGAAGAACGAGAGGAGAAAGAGAAAAATAAGAATATATAAATTTTATGATTCCGGCGTCTCCTTCGATGAATTTTATAATCCAAAAGTTCTAAAGTAGGAGATTCCACAGTTGCAATCGAGTCTCTGTACCTAATTTCGTACGTACTTCAGAATTCACTGAATGTACAATTCTATTATATTACTTTACAGACATTGTAAAGTCCGATATCACTTCTCCGTGTGCAACGAATTGAAATCGTACGATCCAAGACGAATTCCAAGCCAATAATAACAGCTAATAAACTCTGAAATAGCTGGAACTACGTTTTACAAATTCCAAAGCCATCATCCAGATCGTTCATTGATAATATAGCACGTGTCTCGTTTTATCCTTTCGATGCGACGCGAGACAGCCTTTACGTTTCCAGTTCATGAAATACAACCTTTCACGGGATTTCGTTATTTCGAAGAGCCTTTTATGGTTCTACGATGGTCGTAAACAGATTCTACGACTCGAAAATAACTCCTCCTGAATTCTACAACCACGATGCTCCTGCGTCTTCTTTTGACTTCGATCTCCTCGAAGCTTCTACTTATTTCCTCCGCAATATTTTTATTAAACGTCAATATAAGCGAAGAATTGCCGAACATCTAATTTTAATTCCATCTGTTGCATGCTTCGCCCTGTTGCTTTCCTTCCATCTTTTCTTGCATTCGTCCTCGGTTTAGTGATTCCGTGTGAAAATTCACCAACCCTATCCGAACGATAAGGATCCTCGTCGTCGAAGCTTCGACTATCGAAGGAGAAGACTTTAAGGACCGTATCTTGGCAACCACGAGCGAGAATCAATTAAAGCTAAAACGCGAAGCACCGTTGCCAGAAATAGAGCAATAGCTGTTAATCATTGAGAGTCATCACGAGGCCATGTGCGGAATAAATGCTTATGAACACACCGGTAAAACTCTATCGGTATATTTTTATCGACGAGTCTATTTCTTTGGCCACTTTATAGCGGCCGAAATAAAATCTTTTATACGCTTCTCGCGATAATAAACGTATCTCGAAATCGATCAAGGCGTATGAAATATATGTTACAATTCTGGATAATTCGCGTCATTCGTCGTCCGGTAATTCTTCGAAATTATCGCATTCGTGATAAGGTAATTTCAGCTTGCAATCGTGCAAACGAGGGCCTGCAATGCGAGCTTTAATTAATAAGCTAGAGAAATGCTTTTGGAGCGACAGTAGGTGCAAATTGTAGCGCAGATTTAGTGGCGTTAATCTGTAATGGAGATTTTTAGGGTGGTTCTATGTGCATGAAAATGAGAATTATATTTCAACAGATATCAAAACATGGCTGAATATTTGGTTTAGATTTTTAGCTTTCTATCACAAAGTAGTGGAAAGAGTGGATTTTTGAGATAAGATGTGAAACGTTAAAAATGCAATATCTATTACTACTATTTTCTCGTTTATTAAAGTAATATTAAACTAATACGAGACAACATTTGGGACTGCATTTTGGATTTTGTAACTGCAAAAACAGATTGTATTTCGATGCAATCTTTTATGTACGAAATAATAGGAGTAGATTTTTGAAACATTTGCATGAATTTTTCAAGAGCACGATGATCACGTTTGCCTCGTAACACGGTGCGGTTGTGCACGTATCACTATCCATCAGAGTGTTCCTGGTTTAATGAGGAATCACGTTCGAATATTCTCTCTGATAGCGACATTTCTGACAACGTTCGCAGACTGCTAAGTGAGCTGACCATACTTCGTCGATGTCGTAATTAATGGAACACACAGAGGATCGGTAAATCTCGTTAAATGCATCGACGTTCAGCAGTATCGTTCGCCGTTCGACTGAGATGGCATCGGATTTCTCGAACGGGAGAGATTCCACTTTTAGGGAAATTGTTTGCTAGAGAAGATCCGCGTTGCTAATTAAATCCGTCATTCCGTTGATTAAGCACGAATTCTGAATAACCGTGGCGGCATTGCTTACAGCCTGTTAACGAAGAATTAAAGAATTAAACGAAGGAATTTATTTTTCCAACTTTCAAGCACAATATGTCCTCGATGAGATATTTAATTTTGTAAGAAAACACGGTAGTTAAACGTTCGTAAGATTATGCTAACGTGACCCAAGTGGATGTAATATTTTTAAGTGCCATTTTATGGAATGTAAACGAAAAAGAACAAAAGAAACGCATGAAAGATGCAAATACCCCGGAACTGATAGTAAGAACTGGTATTCATATTTACTCAAACTCGAGGCTAAAAATCGTGAACAAAGACGTGATTATTCGTTAACGTTTTATTTCGCGATACTTCGTCGTGTTGTTGACTCAAACACATAAAGTTTCACTTTTTTCGGTGCATTTAGATACATAGATGTATCAAACTATAAAATTATAAATCTTGTATCTATTTTGATATTGGGAAGATTCATTGCCATTTGGAAAATTCTAATATCTTTTATTTCTATAATGCATAGTTTATTATCAGATAATATAACAACTTTTCTGATTTATTTACTCAATGATAAGTTGTCGCAATGATTTTTTACCGAATAAAATAAATGTGCAAAGTTTTTAGAATTCCACTGAAATATTTATTTGTGTCATTATTCTCAAACTTTTATAGTTTTGAGCGACTGAATTTCACACACGTTCAGTGACATCATAAATCAAGAAATATCACGACGTTCACAATCGCCAAACAGATTTATGGTAACCTATTTGAATTTCATGCGAATGCACACCGAATACAATGTTCTTCTGAATACAGTATTTAATATATTTTGAAGTTCAACTCTTTGAAAATTGTATTTATTATACGATTATTTATTGCATTATATTTTTATCGTATTATTACATTATTATACACTTATTTCGCTTCATGATCTTGTTAACCAAGAATATTATTATTTACAAATCGATTTCGCATTGTTTTATCGATTTCCATCAGTATGTGAAAAGCGCTATTTTTCTTTTTTCCATTGCGAACAAGTACATTTTCATTAAGTCTCTCTGGTGATACGTTTTCATCGAAGAATCGCATCGAATTAAAATGTTCGGGAGAATTTTGAAAATAAATGAAAAATGTTTATATGTGTCGGAACGTTCGTAATAAATCACTTTTGTACGAACGAATAGAAGGATTCTGAAGAAACGTGAAATGTATATAAATCGATCACCTAATATTAGAACGCGTTTTGCTAAATTTTCGTTTCTATTTCGAAAAAATATCAGTCACTTTCAAATGTCAGTTTACGTTGAAATTTACAAGCGAAGAAAGACTGGAATATATTAAAAGAATGACAAGTCCTAACAAAAGACACCGCTGTTTTCTATTTCGAACAGATTCATTTTTCACACGGATTTTCTTCTACTTGCACACCTTACGTATTCAAAAAATAACCACGAAACGTTTCTGTGCTTCGCATAAAGGGAATTACGTCGTTTTACACTTACGTAAATCAATTTTTCAACTTTCAAGAAGATTAACCAGGCTAGAATAATACAAACTCGAATAGTCAAAGTCACGTTACCATTAACAATGTAATTTCTACAATTTATTTTTCTAGTCTATCCCTCCTTCAGTTTCTGTCTTTTTATTTTCCTGTCGTTCTTCTTTATATTTCGATCGCTAATCTTGCAACAAATATTTTCCTCAAAAGAGTAACGAAATATATCGAACATCTACACTATGATACTTCTACTTGTACTCCAAATTCTGATGCGATTGCATCCAAAGTTTACGTAAAATTATTCTTATAAACTCAATTTTATTTCGACCGAAGAATTAAAAGTATACGTTACAGTGATATTAGAAATATACGTGAACGTAATATTAAAAATATACGTAACAAATGAAAAATATATACGAAAATCAAAATTACCATCCTCCAATTCTGTTATTATGCTGCATTAATGATTCGCCTTAAATATCATCTACGCAATGACACGATTATTCCTCTTTCAAATTGAAAAACAACTACGCTCAAATTCTTATAACGTGATTGATAAATTTTGCATTGATTTAACAGCCATTGGCAGTTCACGGTTTAATTAGTTAATAATCGCAGTGAGCACGTTCTGCTCCTACGTTGTCTCTATACTATTATTATAATTAATATTTTGAACGTCTTATAGTAATTAACGATGCTTAACACTTTGACTGCCACGATGGTCATTGATGAACTTCCTACGATTGTAAATTGACAGTTAGGGCATTTTGAATATAACCGATAAATTGAAGATACTTTGAAATAAAAAGTGCCGCATTGAACAATTAAACATATCTCTGAGGGATAATCTACTAATATTATTATAAACACAGCTCAGAAAATAATCGCAAATTCTGCTTTATAATCATATAATTGAAGTTAGAAGTGTGAACATACCTTACTATTATATATAGAACGAGCAAATACCGTTTACTAACACTTTCTACACGTTTCAGCAATATATTCTGCACGTTTTGCTTACGACGAAATAACGAATGCGAATGGTTTGTGGAAATAAACGGAACCTTATTATAATATGTCGCTATAAACTGTTATCAAAGCGTCACAGTGGTCACCCGTGACCACCAATAAGATAAACAGCCCATTAGAGAAGAATGTTGTCTTACATCATCAATTTATTATTATTTTGCCATTATATGCTTTGAATAATAAAAATACTCCTGTGGCGTCCTGACCGAAACATGTGATTTCAGCGTGGCAGTCAAAGTGCTAACCACAATCGAGTAACTCAAATTTGATCGAATAGCAAATTATTGTGTTGCAATATATAATATAATAACATAGATTCGTCCCGTATTTATATTTATTACATAAATTGAGAAAACGAAACGAATATCGTGTTACAACTTAATATTTTCTCATATACCATTCATTTCAATTTCTTTTAATATACATACGAATTTCGTACTATTCGGTCGTAACGTAAATTTAGCTTGTTCTCATATTTATTTTTGCTAATATATATGTGTGTACGTGTGCGTGTATGTTCATACGATTATGCAATGCATGTATACAAAACGACTCTATGTTACGACATAGTAACCTTCTGGGAGCACGATGATGGTAGATGTAAAGATTTTGTGAAAAAGTCTACTCACCTCAGTTTGCATATCCATATTAACCATTTTTAATGAAGCAGAACAATGTCTTCGAACTGTGGCGGTCTCTGTAACAAACAGAGATGAAAATATACATTAAAACGAAAAATTGGAAATTACTTGTACGTTATATCGTCGAGAAGGTTCACATACGAATTTACGAAATATTTAAAGCTAACGTGTCTTTACAGAGCTCGCGCTTTGTCAAGTAATACGTGCATCATTTTTCTCGGGAATTTTTATTGCTTATTACGTAGCTTCACGACTGCTTTTCCAAAAAAATTGTTTTTTTCGGTATTTAATATGTTGAGGGTATTTCTGCAAGTACTCACTCTCTCGATATAAAAAGATTTCGTAAAAACCAAGATAAATAATAGTCCGCTTTTTATTATTCAAAATATAAGATATAATGTTTTTGTTGGAAACTGGCACCAATGCCGAATTTTTCCCTCTGGTTCATGCGTTTAACATTCAACGATACTCTGCAGCTGCCAAAGGAAAAGGAGGTATTTTGCAAAAGTTTATGAAAGTTTACGAATCTTCCAGTCTCATCAAACACGAGACATATGGAATGTATTAACTGACAAAGATGTTATGTACTTTTCGAACAATCCAATGTATTAAAAATTATTTCGTTCACGTAGTGAAATTATCACGTAGCCAAGGGGAAACATTTTGTCCAATCGCCATACATAAGCAGCTGTACTTACTATCATTGAAGAAGCATATATAAATATATATTATAAATAAATGAATAAATAACACGTTATTAAAGAAAGGTGATTACTATACTGATCATAAAAGCAAAGACGTCTATAGGTCGAAAGTAAAATTAAATAAATCAACCACCTTCTTTATTTTTACTATAATTGCAAATTCCATGCATATTTATGGAACACAACTATATATTCAATTATGCATAATCTGAATGAACCAGAAATTGCCACGAATACAAGCAACGACGAATCTACTGAAAGAGATTAAAAAAGAGGCAACCCCCAACGTCTCTCCCTCGACTTCCTCCATAAATTTAATGAATATGAAACGTCTACACGATCCTGTTTAGCTTTAAACTGTTTACACTTCAATTATCAATATCGTCGTTACGTTCTATCAACGTGATTAAACTCGGATATCTCGCGCAAACGGATAGTAAATTACAGGGAATTTCCTCGATAAATCTGTTGATGCTTTTTACACTCCCGAGAGTTTGCTCGATAACAAATTGTTTACACTTCGGTTATTAATATCGTCATTACGTTCTATTAACATCGATAAGCTCGAAAATCTTACGCAAACGGAAGAGAAATCAACTCCAAACTTTCGCTCGATATCGGCTGCAAAGGAATCCAGGAGAGATGGTGGTGGCGGGGGGTGGGGGGAGCGAATGAAAAATCTTCTATTTAAAAAATTGCGAATAAAGCTAAACTTTAATAGAAATACAGACAATGGACAGTAGACGATCCGTAAAGAAATTACGCGTATGATATCGTACGTACTTAAGCAAAGGGTTGAGAAGTTTGCCAGAATTTAAAGCAACGTGGAAAATGATAAATTTTGTTTGATGCAAGGCGCTACGAGAGACATTCCGATAAATTAAGATGCGAATCCATGAAATACGCGAGAAGAGAAAATGTTCGCTAAGAAGATTTGTCGAAGGAATTTTTAGAAATGAATTACATTACGCTACCTTCATCTGGCGATTTATCTTCAGATATTCGATATTTCTTTAAATTCCATCTCCAGCTATAAAAAGAAATCCAATCTCTGGCGCTCTTCGTATTATGTTTTTCAGCTTTATTCTTTGTCACTATTTCCGCGAGTCCGGGTTCCATCGATACATATCGAAGATTGAGTAGAAAAATTCGATAATCCAAAATCCACTTTCTCTGCAATTTCTCTGCAATGTGTTTTGAACGATACAAAAAAATAAATAGTGATAAGAGAAAGGAGAAAAGAAAAGAAACGACAATCGATAGAACAGATACGGATTACTATCGGAATAAGCTTTCGTTCTCTTTCACACTGTGAAAAGTGCTCGTAAGCTGTTAACGCAATAGCTTACGACATCGGGGCAATTCGTTTGACGAATGGATGAAAATGCAAATTCATCGATACAACGACGATAACATCTCGATAGATTCGAAAGTTTATTTAAAATTAAGAAATATGCCGTATTCTGTTTAATTAGCTTATGAAAGATGAAACGGTGGAAAAATATAAAACAACTGCGTAAACTGAAAATTATTGAGCAACATAAATAGAGTCATTAAGATAAAAAGGTATGTTATGGTAATAGACAGTTTACAGAAACCAACTATACAAACGACAGATACGAGAAATATGTCTACGCTTTAAAAAAAAAAATAGTTTTCATCATAGTACTATAAATAAAATAGAAAATCTACGCGCTAGAAAGAATTGTGAGAAAAAAGATACCGAGAGAATCTCCGCCATCCCCTTACGATCTCCACGTTCAAAGACAAAATTCAACGATGTAAATTCATTGAAAAATATTCGAAATAAAATGTTAACGAGTGTCAACTACCTTGAGAATTGTCAGAGGCAATTGAAAGAATTGTACATATTTTTCTTCGTACCTCGTAGTAATTCATTTTGTTTTCAACTTTTACGAAATTACACGCTATATCGAAATCAAATCGTGGCAGATTATTTTATGTGAAAAACAAACACAAGTGTCTAGATCTCAGCTGTGTTATTCCTGGAAGGACTAGGGTAAGCAATTCTTTCCCAGCTCAACCGCTTCTTTCAAGGCAGCAGATCTATCGAAGACTATCACGAACACGGTTTAATCCCAAATATTCTCCACAAAGACTAGTAGTCACGTTTCAAGCAACATCGTTTCCACGAACACTGCGCGATCTTCGATTTAACCTAGGAACAGCATCAGTAGAAGCGTCTGGCTGTCTGCCAGCTTCCGACGAGTTAACCACCGACCGCAACTTTCTAGTGCCAGTCCACGTCGGTCGTCACTATGACACAGCTAACACACATTACGAACGATTAAATAGTTTTTTAAACGAACATTCAAAACGACCATACGTTACGTAATTTTAAATACCACGTTAAACTTTTCATCGATACGAGTAGAGTAAAGTATGCTAAAAGTATGCTAAATGTCCTTATTTGTTACAACAGCAGCCTGTTCTATCATACACCGAAATACATAAATACACTTTCAGCCATAAGTACTGCAAGACAACAGCCAGTATTTGATACGAATTAAACATATTCCACTGCTTGCATTCTCTAGTTATTTTTCACAAATTTATTATTTCGTTCGCATCGCGTACGTCCTTTGTAATATAAAATATTAAATAAAGAAAAACGTTCGAGCTTTGTCTAATAAATGTAACGAGTTGGAGAGTAGAGAACTTCAATGAGAGATAAAAGAACACAAGCGTACAAATGATATAAAATTACTTTATATAATTTTCACATATTGTGGTCTCACATTTATACTCTTTTACTCATCCAGGTCTCGGTCAATTAGCTTTCTTATTATATTTTACTGGCTCGTGGCTAATGCTGTAAAGCGTTTAACTGAGATTTCCGAGATTATTAAAAAATGAATAAATACATGATGAACTTTACAACTTTACAAAGGATAAGAAATGATAATGTAACGATAAAGTTCTGGCTACAACTGAGAAGCTTAGCTTTTAAAGTTAAACCATCATTTTTATCCGTCGCTGTATGTTTTATCATCCCTCTCTGTCGTAGTATTCTGATTTTAGTCGTAAGAATTATTCGCCACAGCATTCGTTTATTGTACACGCTCCATTCACGTTTCACGAATCTAATCCTTGACATCGTTTCTAGCAGTCGAACTATCGACAAATTCGACGGAATGTAACACGATGTTTTCTCATCGCGTTTAAAAGCTGTGGACGTTCTTTCCGTTTAACTCGACGTGTATTTTCTTGAGTTAAGTTCGACGGACGAAAGAACATATCAGCAACAAGTTGAATGATAAAGCAGGATTACAAGCGTTGTAAACAATATTGCGATAACGAGAAGCGATGAAGGGAGGTTCCGTGGAAAAAAGCTCGCGGTTGTAGTTCATCAATAAACGTCCGGAGTATGTATGTTAAAATAGATTTATAGCAACAGCTGCGCCAAGAAGTTGAACCGATACGAAAACCTTCGAGTTTGCGGAGTTTCTGGTCAGCGATTTGTGGTTCTTTGCCGAAAATTAATTTACTTCGCCTGGATTTGATGGCCTAATTATACCCATGGATTTATTTATCGAGCGAATTATATTTTACAAGTATACTTTTACAGATATAACAAATTAACATACAATTTCGAAAATGAGAAGAATGATATTGCTAGGCGTGGGAATATACGCGTTTGTTAAATTGAAAAATGGTTATATGTATTTCCATCGAAGTAAATGTAAAAGTTAATTCTCTCAAAGTTTAAGAAGATTTAGTCGTAATAGATTTCATTTAAATTTAATTATAATTTTATTCGTTCACCGATATAGGTCATTCTTGATTTAAAGGTATATTATTATGTCCAAGTTTGAGGTAATTTAGTCATAATGACTTTCACAGAATCAGTTACATCGAAATAAAAGGCTGAAAGTGGGAAAATTAAGATAACGATTTAAAGTTTCATGGAACGATATTTCGAGCTTCCATTAATCTAAAAATCTAGGCAAAGCACGATTTGCAGCAGTCAAGGAAATTTACGATAAATTATGCCATGTCTAAAAGCTTGTACGTAAATTCGCGATAAATCAGCCAATGGGGTTACTACATGGGGTTAAAGTTTCCCCACTTGACTTGAAACCATGGAAAAGATTCGAATAACTGAATAACTAAAAAAACAAGAGGAGGGAACAGTGAGAAATATGCGTTTGTTGAAAGTTTATAAGGCAAGAGTAAAACTGAATCTTTAGAACAGGCTATCTACCTAGCAAATGTATGGAGAAAAAATTATAAATTTGTAAAGCTGAAAGCCCCATAAAAATAAATAAAGAAGAACGAAAGGAGACAAATTTGCAAACTGAGTCGATCTACGTCCTACACATTTTTTATGCCACGATAGTATTTCAATTTATAGGATCGTAGTTACAGCGAAAACTGCTCTCTGCAGCTGCGTCTAAATGATTTTCGTTCGCGTGCAAATTCCATGAACGAAAATCGTTTGACACCGAACGGAGCTATCGTTTTGTTAAAAAGCAGTGAGATTTAGCAGACTTCGTGCTGGTGACTTTAATGTAGTTCTTTTTTTTTCTCGACTCTAAATAAATCTCGTCAAGTCCAGAAACACCGAGAGAAATTGCGGTTCCAGAAGTAATTGCAAGGCCGTTTAAACGCGTCATTGTTTTCCTATACGATTTCTTTGGACTAAGACGACTTTACCTCGAGTCACAAATAAAAATCGTAAAAAAAGAATTTCCACCGATACAACTAAACTTATACCGCGTTTCCTGCACTGCGATAAAATAAACGTTTCAATGTCACCATTGATTTTATTACAAACTCGATAATCGAAGAACGCGTCGGATATGTAAAACTAATTATAGAAAACTGTAATTTCTCACGTAATTCGAAAACACTATAATTTCCTTGAGCAATATATCCTGTAATTAATATCGCCAATTAAATATTCATCAATTCCATTTTATACGTATGATATTTGTATCGTAATCCTATCGATTAATATCCCCACAAAATTGCTAATTTCAAACAACCCTATTTAAATACCAATTAACCGGTCTGCTCATTAACGAGACAGAGTCACTCGAATCTATCGTTCATTCTAATTACGCGGTAACTCTACCAGAGACATTTTACCTTAAATGCAGACGAGCGGCATTTTTCTGCGCGATATCGCTGTCTTTTCTTTCTTCTTATTAAGAAAACAAAGAAACACGTATAGTCCCAGCGGGATCCGCTGATATGCATACAACCTTGCACCTTTCAAGCTTATTTTCCTCGAAAACTAAACTTTGAACGAAAAAAATTATTCTCTTTTTCCGCTTATCTTTCTATGTGCAATTAACACTCGACCGCTTGTATCGTGATTTTGGAGACACCCTATATATACAACAGCAGTACAAGTACATCCTTGAACAAGTAGCGCAACTTTGTCACTCGTTTCGGCTAATAAATTAAATGTTCGATCCATGAGTAGTATTCGACACTAATATTTATGATCTAGTAACAGTTCCAATACGCAGCTAACGTGTCATTTTGACGCTAACACGGCTTTGATCTGTTAAGATCGAACATCATGGACGAAAAATCACCGAAAGATGAAACGTGAAATTGCGACAATTGGAATCAGCTTTTTTCGTTGGACGTTGACCAAATGGTCTATTATTGAAAGTAAAATACTGAATAAAATGGAATCGAGTTAGAACGCAGAAAACTTTTTTTAGAAACAAATTGGTTTCGGCGAGGGGATTTTTTCTCTTTTTTTTTTTTTTTTTTTTTTTTTTTACTGCCGAAATCAGCTAGATTGACACTCTTCTTCTTTAAAATTTGGTACAGAATAAATTGGGACTTTTTTAGGTGTCGGTCAGGCCGACTGGAAACTCTTTTTCAGAAATCAGATTAACGCAAAACAGGGGCCTTTTAAAAATTAGGCTTCAACTAAATTAGGGATGCTTTTTAGGAACTCTTTTTGATGAAAACAGGGATCCTTCGTTTGAAAAGTTAAACTGATTTTTTTCCTTTTTTAGGAATCGGATTGGGCTGACTAGAGAATATTTTTTTGGATCAAATTGCTATGAAACAGGACCTTTTTCAGGATTAAACTAGATTAAAAATACTTTTAGCGATAATATTTGTTAAATTGGGTATTCTTTTTTTAATCGGTATAATCTGTAATGGTTTTTTTCTAGAAATTAAACTGACTATAGATTTTCTTTTTGCAAAACAGCTTAGAAACAAAAATGTTTTGTAATCACTCATTTTTTCTTTAAAAAAGTATACTTCTCTACCAGAAAAGGTAACCATCCTTCTCGTATGTTACGATTCATTACAAAACATTGTAACATTCACAAGCGTCTAAATTCACACGTCATACGACCTGTGTCTTTAATTACTTTAGTTCGCTTAATTAGATCCATATACGTCTCTTGAAATTACAGGATTTAGAAGTTACATCTAATCTCACCACTTGACACGTTGCAGAGCGAATCTCCAACTACACGCTAACGTTTAACATGTTTACTTCAACAAAGTGACAAACAGTGCTACAACCGTTTACAACTACGGGTTATATGCCATGTCTTGATGATTATCGAGGATGTCTGAAGCTTGTTCTGTCAAGCAACTAACTGTTTTTCCAGCCAACTAACGTCCAACTGAGAAGTTGATTGCTCCGTGAAATAAACCATTGAAACCTTGATTACTTCGATTGTCAACGATTTTCGATTGTCAAGGCGATCAATACCTAACTGGTCATTAAGATGAAAAGTATTCTGCCCTCCCTTCGACTCGTTCAATGACAGACGAAGCATTTTCTAAGAAATTGTGCAACTAGTTCGAAGAAATTGAGTACTCGTTCGATTAAAAAGTTAATCGTTCTGCAGCTCTTGTTAAAGACAAAGTGAATTATGAGATTTCATTTCGTATCAACGGTATTAAGACACGTATCGATCTCGTACAAAAGGCGATAATCGACTCAGGTTACTAATGAGACGATTAATCGGATAGAAATTTACACGTATGCAAGAGTTACAGAAAATGTAGTAAATTAAGAATTACGTGCTGGTTCTTACAATCTTCCATTGGATCGTTTAGATACGAGAGAAAATTGAAATTCGATTTAAGGAATTATTTAGAGAAAGAACGTTTTAGGATTTTGTTCGTAGGTAAGTTTAAACTATTTAGCTAGTCACTGGCTGCATTGTGTCAGTTGCAAAGTACCAAAACATTATGCATAATTTATATTTAACGTTGCTCTGTCGGGAGAATTGAAACTAAGATTGAAGTTTAAATTAAACTTTGTTGCACGAGAACCATAAATCACGCAACGAGTCATACTCTGTATAAAATATTTAAATAATCGATAACATACAAAGGAAAGTAAATTCGCTATATAAATTGATATCGTAAGAAATTATAATAAGAATGAATTTCCTAAAGATTCTTCGGGATTAGACTATCGTAAGCGTGCCGAACAATAGCCTTAACGATTCCTGATATCGATCATTTCTCTGCTGAAACTATTACGGTCGATGTCTTTCGAAGAATTCCAATGAAAGCCTTAATGGAAGTTTTAATGGCAATTTTGAAGTATTTCGAAGAAATTCAACGTCACAAATAACACTCAAAACGTGGAAAACAGTATCCAGCTTACAGAATGAGTCGTTATCTCGTGGTACGGTAAATCCAAGAGAAAAGATCAGTTAGGATATTGTCTTGCGTAATCAAAACCGAACATGCATCTAGTTAGAACGAATAATGATGCAATGTGCTCAAAATACGTGAACAATTGTATCAGTTCCGATGCAGCTGCCCACACATTACATCCTTTATCCACGTAAACCATGGACGTTCGCAATTGTTCGTTTATACAACGGGAATACTATGGTTTCCCGGAAAAAGCACCGAGCGTGCACCAACTCCTCGACCCGATAAAACCCTCGATTTTAATTCCTCCGTTTGCATCGTTATCGCGTGAATGATAAATGCGTCGCGATGTTTCGTACATTTCAAGAAGGTGGTCGATTATTAGAATGTCAAGAAATCGTCGTAAAAAAAGCTGCGAAAGGAAAAATGAATTTTTGGTGGAATTCCTAACGTCTGCCTTGCGATTTTCATAAAACTTTATATCAAATTGCGTTTCATGTATTTCGAGGAATCGATAAAGGAAGAAATCATCAAAAGTATATCGTAGCGTAAGAAACGAATCTTTGATGGAGTTTTTTATTAATTTGTGTTTCGTATTGTTCGCGGTAACTGTCGTGAATTATCGAAATATGGAGAAAGCAGCTCCAAAAAAGGTTTACAACGAAGAGTGAATTTCTAATGTTTAAATTATAGTCTTCTTAATAATAATTGTTCTTGAATCGATATTTTGATATCTCGTCGAATTTCCTAAGTTCTGTATCCTGTCTTAAAAGTAACTCCGTTAAATGCTGGAGTTCACGGAGTTAAAAGTCTACGAAATTTCTCAAGTTTTGAATTATGAAGCTCGAAGTTGAGAGATCGACCCAGTCTCAGTGTTTGAAGTTCGAGGGAAGCGTTGGCTATACCGAGGCGGTCTGTCCTATCATTAGCTTCATCATTCTCTTCGTTTATCTTTACATCTGTAATGAAATGCAATTTCATTTGAAAAGACACTTGAATCTTGATAAACGTGAAAAATAGCATCTTGAAGAATGACATGGTAAAAATGTGCGTAAGAGCGAACCAAGTACAGAACAAGAAACTAGAAACAAAATAGAGAGTCGATATTTAAGATTAAATATATATAGATACAAATAATAATTATAGGTAATTACAATTAGATTTGTATGACATGTAAATATTAACAGTTCTCGATAATATTCTCATTCAGTCTAATGGCAACGTTATTATAACAAAAATGCGATGTTGCGAAATAAAAAATACTACAAGATCGTTCGGAACCTCATCTTGATAAAGAACATCGATCACCCAACTTTGTATTACTAAAGTTTAATAGAATTCGAATTTAAATATTCATTTTTTTTTCCTTGCAGCTCTCAAGAGAAAGTTCGAAGTTCAATTAAGCATACGAGACACGTTTTACATTTTATGTTCCTAAATAATATATCAATTTATATTATACGATGACTGTATGAAAAGTTCGTTAGCGGATAATAGGGTCAGATATCAATCTACACGTTAGGTCAGCAACTTTGTAAAACGCTATTGTAGTAAACGATATTGCAACGTCACTAATGATCCGTCGTTCAAAATTGAGTTCAAAGCGAGTAAATTTCTTGCGCGATTAAAAAAATCTAATTACAAAGTATTCGTATACGAGCAAATCGTTATAATTACAGATACGTATCGGTGGAAGTGAATTGGCGAGAGAGCTCGATCGAACGACAGGAATTAATTGATATCGTGGTTGGTCAAAAATGATATTTAAGAGGCTGGACACGAAAAATTCCTAACGTAAATTGATTTGCGTCGACGAAACAATTTATGGTAGCGGATATCATCGATAACAAATATTCAATGGCCCTCGCTGTTCGTACGACGCGTACATCATCCACACGATGAAATCCGGATAATCACCGGTATACAGAATTTTTTATCCATCGAGTGGCTCGTTCGAACAATTTCCATAAATTTTATAATACCGAATTTTCTTCATCCCTTTTTTTTTTTTTTTTTTTTTAATTCTTTATTCTGCATATATTACATTACAAATTTTGACCAAACGATTAACCGATCAAACGATCTCGAAATTGCCTTGAAGTATCCTTAGGGCAACGTTCACGTGGTCTTCCAGTGACTTTGAATGCTCCTCGGTGACCTCAAATAACCTTGAGTGACCTCGCTTTCAAACTAATAGCGCGTAACCTTCGAATGGCTTTGTACAACTTTATGCGACTTTGGAATAACTTTTGTATAATAATAATAATTATAACTTTATTATAATTCCTAATTTCTAATTTATGATTAGAATAACACGAAACGTTTATCTTGATTAGCTATAAATAGCCTTCGAATTATATCGATGATCTATATTCCATGGTGCTTTTGTTATACATATTAACAAAGGTGAATAGATTAGGTATAATTGCTTCCTAATTTAATTGATTTAAAATATTACATTTCGACGTAATTATAACGTTGAAAAGGAACAAACAGAAATGTGGAAATCATAACAATTAATGGGAAATTTATCGGCGAATTTTATGTGGGTCATAATAAATTGAAACTCGTCGCTCATTTACTAATCCATAACGGGAAATTGATTATTCTATTATTCATCGAAAAACATCTCATTTTAGGCGCAAACAAATGGACATTAATCTTGCGAAAGGAGTGGATAGTATAATTTCATAATTATTGTGGAAATGGTGGTCGTTGCCTGACACGATGATGAGTAAATTAATTAACGAGTCCAGTAATTAGTCCTACTAAATTATGAAACTCCTATCAAATATCACACTCGCGGCTTAATTCATTCACCATATTCATCGCTTTAAACGACCGTACATCTTGAATATGCATTGTTCTAATTTCCATGGTTAGCCTCTTTATGGAAATATACATACTGCTACGGTAACTTACTTTCAATGTGAACTATCGAAATTAATAATTTCCAAACTCCTTTAATTATTCAACCACGCTAAATTCAATGCTATCGATTCGCCGAGAGAACTGAAATAATTCTTCCAATTCAGTTTTACGATTCTTACGATATAAATAGGAAGCTTACCATAGAAAATGTCACGCAAATGTATCTTTCACAAAACTTGAGCAATTTCAGAAGTCGATAAATAAGATTCATATTTTTAGCAAGAAGATATTATTATAAAATTCCAAGCTTCAAAATCTATATATATAAAAATGTATTTCAATGCTGCGAAGCATACGGATTTTTAAATTGAAGATTTTGTAACTTCTGTAACTTTTAGCATACCCACGACGTATCGTCGATGTTTCAAAGCATATTGGTCCTTTTGAAGTTGAAAACTATGAAATATCGACGAACGGAGAAATAATTGACATTTTCCTAGCAAGATCGAGAAAAAATGCAAGTTTCACGCGTAAACAAATCTTCCTCGGACCAAACAAAATTCCTATACCGTAAAGAGACGAAAGGGAGAAATGGCAGATCGCGATAGAGCGAAGGGAAGGAATTTAAACAGCGGTCTCGAGAAATTGTACGCCGCGGAATTCTAAAAATTACAAATTGAAATCGAAGTTCCCTTGCAACGACGACAGACGAAATGAAATACGAAGGAAATATGAGAGGGGGAATTGCAGGTGTAAAATAAACATCAGGCACGATGAAACGTTCACTTGGAAATCCCAGCTAATCGAGTCGACTGGGCGAATAAAACGAAACGAAACGGCTGATGAAACAAAATTACCGAATCATATGGAACACGTCGAATCGAAAGGAGCATCGTCGACTCGTGGATCACTGTTTTTCTATCAGCTGGATAAAACATACAGAACCGGCGTGTATTATTATTTCAGCCGCGGTCGAACCACGTCAACGATGTAATTCACGGATTTATCGTATCGCGAACAACCTCGAGATGCAGTTTGGCTCGTGACCACTGAATTCAACCGACCGGCTCTCGACGTTCGTTCAATCTCTTTGATAGCGAAACGTTTCACCTGTAATTTAATAACTGCGCGTTTCCATAGTCGATTTAGTAAACTGTGTAAAATGCGTACGAAACGAATGACTTCGACAGGCAACTTTTCACGCAATATTTCATTGTTTAAATATTTCTTCGCGCTATAAGCATTTCAATCGTTAGCCAACGGTGTAATGATTTTTACACGCGAACACACATACGAATAAATATGCGATTTATTGGAACAACGCAGTTCTTATTTTTGCTTGCAACCTACTGTTACGCTACGAAGACTGCAACACGATAAGTCACGTTTATCTATGTTTCACCGGGAAGAAGCTTTAAGATTCGGTATGTTTGCATCAAAATTCCTGCTCGAAATTAAAGTGTATGTAATATCTTGAGAAATATGGGATTCATATTCGGGGAAATTCGCTGTAAGAGAAGCTCGTTTACACATGGTAAAACCGACAAGGAAATATTTTATTTCCAGCCATCTTATACGGTAGAACTCTCCTCGGGGATCGCTTAATACGACAAGTATTTTGAAATACTATAATACGATTCTACATTCTCTTTTTACTTTCTCTACCTTTAAAAGATAGTAGTTCTTTCTTATTTATATTCCACATTGCAATTATAATTAATCTAAACATAAGATGCAATTACATCAAATGGTATGTATAATATTAAGTGAACAATATAGAAATAATAATCGAAGTGTCTATAGTACATCTTTAAACTATCACGTCGATATCATAATTAATTTAAAAGATATTCAAACGAACATATTTTCAGAACATACCTCGACAAAATTATTATTAATCGCGTTAAAAGCGTCGCAATTATCCGCCAGTGAAATTGCGTTATTGGACCATCTGAACCTTCTATTCTAATCATTTTCATTTCGTTTGAAATATTCCGTACTATAATGCAGTGTTAACGAGATTCTGCATAAGGCGTAACATCGCAAGCTTAAAAAGAATAATATGTATCATTGTGTCAACGTGACAGCGTGCTACGCAGGCAAAGAGTATAGGAAAAGACTCATCGTGGCCATTGTCTGATACAAACTACGTTCTCGTCGAGCTTAAAATCCCCGAGACATATTTCATCGTCGCCCTCTGGTTGCGCGCAAGTACGTGCATTCATTTTCCAGACATTTTCAATCTCAGTATATATATATATATTCTCGGCAAAACGAGACCCGCTGCCGTAAATCGAATCGAGGGAAAAGTAAGCAGCGTACAACCAATGAAAACATCAACGAAACAGCGTGCGTGCTTCCCACCGTTCGAATCAATTTATCGCGCGCTATTTTCTACGGTAAAAGTCGTGCCGGCCGATCGAGCCGCGTCCAATGAAATTTATGCTATATTCGATAAAAGATACGGATCGATTTTCTCGTCGATATTACCGTCAACAGATCGATCACTTTCGCCGGATACGCGGTTTATGGAAAATAATTGTTATTTCTTTATTTTCTGACACGAGATAATTTTATATAACGAAAAACAAATGGCCATATTTGTACGTTAGTTCGTTAGCATCAGGACACTTATAACAGGAAAACGAATAAATCTCGGATATGATTTTTATTTATATCCTGACAATTATTCAAATCTTTGACAATTATTATCTGATTTAAAAGTTCGGTCAGGAGATCGTAGCCGACACTTGTGATACTTAACTCGTCGTGGTTTCTCTTGTAACTCGTACAAACAGTTTTTCCGATTCGCGTAAATGCAGAATCATAATCGATCCATAAGATATCGTAGTTCGAAGGTATAAAATTCAATGGCTGAAACGATCGGCTAAACTCATCCTGTGAGTTTGAGAAATAACGTAAATAGGATCAGTTACCACTGGTGATCAAACACCAGACGGTGTAAAATAACCTAAACCAGACGGAATTTTTCTTTAATTAATTTTGAAACTGTGCGCTATGATATAACACCTTTCGATGTTCAATTATAGCAACACCTCTACCGATACGGTGCGCGACAAAATCGAATCGTCGACTTTTGCTCGAATAATTTTACTCGCCGCGTTTTGCATTTCATTTAATTCCCATCAATCAAACGCATTTGCATTTCGCTCGATTTCGAAATTAAATTTCACTTATCGTTAGTCGATGATTCTTCAGCTAACCGATATCTTCACAGTCGAATAAATTCTCAAAATAAATACAAAATATAAAATACACAAAAGCGTGGAAACGTTTCTAGCTGGAAACATTCGTGCTTGGAAACGCGTAAATACTCCAATTAAACGCCCGCCAAGGTAACTTCGTTTAATTAAACTTTCTACTTTTGAAATTACAGCGCTTCGCCACGGCACGCCGTTTCATTCGATTCAAAATCGCACCTTGTATCACGCAGACTGTACCAAAGGGACTATTCGTCTCTTGCCTTTTGCAACGTAGCCAAAGTTTATCGAGAAACAACGATATCACAAAACGAATATCTTTTCCGTAATAGCTTACATCCTCTTGTAATGTTTTCATTCAATTAGATAGAAACTTTATGATTAACCTTTCGCAAAAAATGTACTAAAATATGTACAGAAATATTCCATAAAATCATCCAATATATCGTTCTTGTCGAGCAAGCAATTAAAAAAATGTATATTCTATCGTTTTCGGTTCGATCGTTTCAGGATCGGTGTTTTAATAAAATTTTTATTCGACTCGTTGTCATGCACAATGCACAGTCGCCTGCCAGAAAAAAAAGAGCCCATTTTGGAATAAAAGTTTATTAAGTTCGTCAACCCATCAGTGATTACCGTTCATCATTTTCCACTGGGAAAAATTAGCTTAATGAAAGAATTGATATTAAGAGGTAATTAATATGATTCATATTTAATTCTACGCTGATGATTATCATCATTTCGTCTCTTTCATTATAGAATTATAACACGCTTGACTAATTTCGGACAAATTTACTAAAAACTCATCCTGTTAATTGCTGCAAAACAGTTTCGTATCCAAGTTAACGCGTGCAAGAAAACCAGCGTCTGCGTACGGTATGGTATTTCGAAATAAACGATAGACTGCTTAGTTATTGGCTTTGATCGCCACCTCAAATTCTCTTCAAAGGGAGGAGAAATATTGATGTATGTCAGTTTCTAGGCAATGATTTTGCATTTTACGAGACTTTGCCTTCTTATCGACCACCGGTGAATACGGTATCGTGATACCCGAATAATACTTTACGAAGCGTTTCGTGTCAGCTAAAATAGCAGCCCGAAAAGCGTAACATATCCTGCCACAAGTATAATTGCCGGTCGTGTTCCCCGTCAAGACAAGTAGGAGATTTTAAAGCGTAAACTTCACGCGAACTTTAACGAGTTTTAATGCAGCGATATGCCTATCTAAGTACATAGCGTCTAGATATGAAAATGACGATGAAGATTAGAAAACGGTAATGAAGATTAAGTATAATCATAGGCCAAGAAAGTTTGTAATTTCTCATTCGCCGCGATTTTAATTTAGGGCATTGGATTTCTTTATGTTTTAGATTTGAAGAATTTTATTTTAAATTTAAAAAATCGAAAATTTCCTAATTATTTATAACGGTAATGAAGATTAAGTATAATCATAGGCCAAGAAAGTTTGTAATTTCTCATTCGCTGCGATTTTAATTTAGGGCATTAGATTTCTTTATGTTTTAGATTCGAAGACTTTTATTTTAAATTTAAAAAAGTCGAAAATTTCCTAATTATTTATACCTTAAACGCGAAGTTTTTGTTGTTACTTATGTTTCAGATTAAAAATATCTTACTTTTCTATATTTTAAACACTAAATCTTACAAGCTTCCGTATTTAAAATTTGGAAGCTTCATTTTTTCGCAGTGTTGAAATTTTCAAATTCAAAAGTTCTCAATTCGTGGAAAATTCGAAAATCTCTCTCGATGGAAAATTGGTAGATTCGTTACGATTGAACTTTAGAACGTTTCAATTTTCTGTACCTGAAATTTGTAATCTTTCGATCTGTCCTATTTGACATTCAAAATCTTTCCATCTTCTGCGTTTTTCCAATAGAAAATCTTTCTACTCGTTACGATCGAAATTCAAACTTCTTCGAGTTTCTACAATTTAATATTGAAATCCTTCGGTCCGTTATCTTTTGAATGGAATTTCTGTTTAAAATCGCGACGTTCAACGTCCAGAAATGAAACGAATCGTAAAAGAACGTAACGACGTATCTTTCTTTAACGTCGAACTCACGGAAACGCGACGCGATTCTAATTGTAAACGACTGCTTTGACGGGGATATGACATAATTTTATCAGGCGACAAGGAAACAAGCCAAGCGTCACGAATGAATTTCATAATTCGATACAGCGACGATCGATCGACGACTTTCAATTTAGATGCGCCGATAGAACAACGTTCCATTAACCCTGACCATAAAATAAAGAGAATTTAATTAATAAAAGGACTCATTCTACAGTTTCACGTAATCCTGTAAATCGTTTCAATTTTTCAACCACTCAATTTATTTACGTAAAAAGAATACTAAGTTGCCAATACTTTTGCCAGAGAATAATATTAATATTGATAATACATATTCGAAATTTCATAAATTTTCATTACTAAATTTTTGAAATTCATTAAAGTTAGGATAAAACTGCTGTTATACTTATCGTTCATAGCTTGAGATCTTTCAGTTGGTTTCACGTTCGAACATTTCCCATTCCCATATATTAAATCCAAAATCTTTCGATGGATTACACAATAAAATCTCGATTATTCGAATTTTTCATATAATCGAACGATACGCATCCAACTATATTCTACGCTATAAATTACAATTTTTTTACATATTGCACGTATCAAATACATTCGTTTTAATCTTTAATCTAGTCTTTCTTCTTCTAATCGTCCTGACTTGCTAAATTGGACATCTCTTCCAAAGTTAGCATTTTCTCGGGAAATACTTTCTTGCCGTGTTTCACACCACCTGATGACTATCTCCGATGTTGCAAATGTTTGTAATTGCAAAAATTACAGATACAGCGCTGCTTACGTCTACATCAAAATTTCACACTTTCGCCTTTTAATGTCGCAAACTATCGATTCGCCAATGCCGCAAGATGCTGCTATTTAATATTAGTTATGGTTCTATCACTGCCTTAATCGATTCAGTATTTCACGTTCCTCCTGAATTGATAAAACGGTACACTTACGTTTTGGCATATTGTTGCGCAACATAAAGATCAACTGACAACGACGTGTTGACAACACAGACGATATGTGTCTCACTTAGTACATATTTACCAGGATAATCCAGGTTTTATTCGTGTATTTGAAATTCAAAAGTGTCATTCAATGCTTTACACTTTGTAATGGAAAGTCTTCCGATTTGTCGTGATCAAAACTCGAAACATTTTCATCCTCTATACTTATTCGGATAGAGCGTCCCGCAATTTATTAAGAACTGAATTTTAAATCGAAAGTCTCTGGTCTCGTTATTTTTCGAATTCTAAATGTTTGGTAGTCCGCTATATCTCAAATTCGTGTCGTACACCGTCAACGTAATTTCAAACCGCCTCTCATAAATTTCTGCCATAAAATTAGGACATGATACGTGGTATGCGCAAATTTGCATCGTATGTCCTGAAATACGTTATTACGAACGTCTGGTTAATTTCACTGTCGATCCAGGTCTATTTAAATTTAAATACGACGTCTCGTCGAAAGCTCATTTATATAAATGTCAGCTATATTTTTATAAATAATAGTAACTTTCTTCTATTTTGTATCACGCATATGCAACTACCCCGATAAATATACAATACAAATAGCCAAATATACAATACAAATGTTAACAGAAACTTGTTGATAGAAGGATCGTAATTTTTATTCAGTTTCGCGACGCAAAACAACTTCTTCTTTCGCGTCTAAGAAAATCCTCAACCTCGACAAGGAGAATGAAGCGAGACGTAATTTAAGAACTTCGAATAGAATTCCTGAAACGCTTTACGTTCTTCTACGCGGTATATTCCACCTCTCTCATACATGCAAACATTCCAAATTTTGTTCCACTTAAAACGCGTTCTACGTGGCTAGCAAATGCGGAATTAACCTTGGCGTAGTCAAAGAACAAAAGCGCAATTCGTCATTACCAAATGTAATCGTTCGTTGATGGCTAAGTCAATGGATCTATTCTTCGTGGAGAAGCTCCGTTCGTGTGAATTTATTTGCTTCCCAATTTGCTTCCCTGTTTGCTTTTTCTTGTCCGTCTTAAAACATAGGCATTCGCAGTTATATATATATTAGCCATTACATCACATTTTCCATTACCACAGATATCTAACCAAATTATTTGATCATTCAATTTGTTCGATCGATGTTATGGAACGTAAATTTGTTCAAGTAATGTTATAAAAATTAATCTAACAGAATTATTTGATTTAATGATATATATATACCGCTAAAAATAATTGGAGAAATAATTTTTCGAAGCATCCGCTTCTTATTTCCATTGGAGAGCGATAAAATCATCCTTAGCGATCCTTTAATCCTAGTAACTGGGTAATTTCTTCGTAACATTTTTTTACAATCGAAGGTACTTAAATATAAAAGCTGCTGAAACTCCCCGTTAGTTTGTGATAACGAAATAAAAATTCAGACTAAAGCTGTTAATATTTCCCTTCCGAAGTTAAAGGGGAAACGAAATAGGTTAATAGTTCTTTAATTACATACTATTCTATTTTTATTATATCGCTCCATCGATTGCAGTAAACGAGTTCCATTGTGGATCGGTCGAACTATATGCACAAACTTTAATTACGAACTTTCAAACGGTAGAATAATATAATATAAAATTGATTACACCGAATTCTACCGATAGCAGAGCGAAACGAGATACAAACATTGGCTGGGCCAAACAGGTCTTACGTACATCGCTTTTGTGCCAAGCGATTAATTCATAATCTACTTGTCGTCAAATATCAAAGAATGGCTTGATACGGTTGCGGTTCAAAGCAACGAGGCAAGAGCTGTTTCTGAACGTCAGAAGGAAAATTATGCTTCGAGTTACCCCTCTAAACATCGGACGTTATTCATGGAAGTCGATTCAAGTAACATTTAAATTCCATCACCATCTATTTACTATCTATTTGTTATTTATCCTACATCTATTTATGCTTCGAAGTATAAGTCATAAGATATTTCGTGAATTTTTTTAATTTTTTTGCCTCTACGGAATGGTATGCGCGTGAGAGTTTCATACAAAGTGGTAAAAAGGTAATTCAATATGTCTGTATACATGTGCTTTTTCTCAAGCTACATTCATCGCGTCAAGATTATTCTACGAACAAAATGTGAGAATTAAACAAATGTGTTTTGCTTTACCGAAACTTGAACTTTGTACTTTCGCTGCTACATTATATAAAGAATTAAAATAAATAATTTTCTAATAGTTTTCTAATAGAAAAGATTCTTTCGTTTTATGAGGAGATAATAGACGCACGTTTTTTGTTTTATATTATTCTGTCGAATTACGTACGATCCATTTTGTTCTGTTGAGATAAACACCGTGACATTTCACAGACTTGGTTTCACGTTTGTATAAAGGTGCACTGTTGTAAAAAACACGTTTGCGAAGGAAAAACACTTTCCGAACAACTAGCTGTCCTAAAACTTTCGAATCGTATTATACGTATCACAGAGCCTACGTAATATTTATTCAACCGCTACTCTACGACTTTCGCCAAAGATGAAGAGCCACGCGATAATAAAACTTTTCCGTATTTAATCCAATAAAAAGCTACGATATAAAAAACCATCGGAATTATTTGTGTTCCTTTACCCAGCTAGCTATCGATACAATACTCGACAGTAACCGATTTACTTTGGAAAACAAACAGAACCGCACAGTATAACGAGAATTAAGCGATTCCTCGCTTCGTCTTCGCCCTACTTTTTTCATTACATACGAGCCAGACATTCGAGGTTGCTATCATTTCCCGCTGGGCTTGCAGTTCAGCTCGCAAAACCGTCCGAAAAGTCAAATAAACAATTCCAAACGGAATTGGGAAAAATATTGGCAAACAGAGAAGTCCATACGAGCTTGTCTCGAAGCTCGGTTTATTTCCATTTCTCGCCCCTCAAAGACGCTCAGATCACCCAGCAAAATTTCTCAAAGGCAAATAAAGGAAGCTTTTACGATCTCTTGACGTGTTATCGCAGTTTCCCGCTCTTTCTTTCCCTGTTTCTTCTCCTCGTCTGTCGGACATTCTTTCTACGTATACACGGGGCAAACGCCCTTTTTTTGCACGGACGAGGGTCTCTCGAAGGAGAAAGCGGCTGAAAGTAAAGGATTTTCAGTCGGCTTCGTTCTGACTCGATAGCACGCGACCGCGTGTACAACAATCGTATCGAAACCAGGCTATCGATTAACCGTGTATCGTAGCGCGGGCAAAATCACGAGCTTTCGGTAACCAAATTCGGCTGGCATCGAGTTTTATACGAAATTCGTGCATCTAGCGAATACGTGCAACGAAATGTTCTCCGGTTTCGTTTCGATGAAATCAGTACGAGTACGATACAGCAGTAAATCAATGCTCAAACATCGCAACTCCGCAAACCTTATCTATACGTCGAATCTATAATGCGCTGACTTATCTCGTAACAATTACATCTCGTGCTCGATGTAGATTCGACACGGAGATAAGGTTCGTGAGTTTGAGACGTTTGAACAACCGAATTGACAGTAATTTGAGACACTGTTATTCAAAGTAGAATCTAACCCGTGATTCGATATTCCCAGTTTAATGCTTCCGTGCTATTTACCTTTTGGTCATTGCAATTCCTCTTTGGTGTCGCAAGCTACGTAGATAGATAGGTAAAATCATCAGCGTTGTGCTTTTTTTTACTACTGTAAGTTCAATCAGTGTCCTAGTGTCGTGGTCTTTATTTTCGAAAATTCTTTTTGATATATTTCAGTAATTTTTTATTACTGAAATTCCTTTCGCGCTATCCTCGGTTCTTTTCACCGCTGCAACTTATTTTTAAATATTCTTGTAAACTACCCTTCTTTTATTACTGGGAATAAAATTTCCGATGAATTTGAATCATTCTTTATATTACTGAAATTCCTTTTTTAGGTATTCGTTTTCTTTCTCCCTTTTTTTTTTTTTTTTTTTACCACAACCTGCTTTTGAACATTCTTTAACTGCTTTCTCGTTATTGGATTTCAATGCATCAGCATCGTCATTCTTTAATCTATGAAATTCTTTCGCCGGTGTTGCCCTTGAAAGGTTCAATTCTTTTTCATCGCTGTAATTCCTCATTAATGCCTTCTCGTGGCAGTTCTCAGCGTGTGGAAGTTTTCCTAAACCCTAATTGCATCGCGGTAGGAATCCGTCGTCGAAAGGAAGCTCGTGGGGTGATAGATAATTATATTATTTCTCGCTATTGATTCGCAATGGGTATCGTCCGTGACAGTAGTTGAAGCCGAATGAAATTATTCCTAGCAAGATCCACAGAAACTAGAAAATAGACATTTATGGAATATCAGACAACGTATGGTTACATCCGACATGTGAAATTCATAATACCATATCTGACGGCTTGTTCGAGTCTCTCTCATGATATTCTGTGAAAACGGCCGAGTACTCGTTATAAATTGATTACCTTAATTTATGATGGAGAGATAACAAAATTGCACTAGCATTTTCTCATGCAAAGTGCGCTACACACCGTTGATCCTACTTGTTCGAGAAATTCAACATATTCCCTCTACGTATGTGTATTTTTAATAATTTGCTTCGGTAGTTTTATCGCGCCAAAGAACATTAACACAGTATAAATACTATTATCGATTCACCTATAATGGCAGTCCCTAATTCGTAAGATTCAAGGATATCGAATAAGTTACGACCAAATTTAATGGAAAATAAGTCTGATTAAACGTAACACGGGTATTGAGGATAAGAGAATAATTTAGCGTTTTACACCTCTCTGAATCCGATTTATCCAGATATATATTAGAATCTAAATTACACACTCTATCCACGTATTTTCACGCAAAATGTATTATTCAAATCCGGTTGTTTCTAGAGTTTGACCTTCCTTAATTTACCTTAACTTCATCTCTACCTACAAATCACTAATATTTCCACCTACAACTCATTGGATTAATCTATTAACCAGGTGATCCTTTAACCAGGAATTTCTGCAACTCTAAAATTACAATAAATGAAATAAATTAAATTATGCGTAAGAAATTAACATTCCGAGTGGCGAGTTAACTCATCATCCACGGTTAACGACATGCAAATATCCTTATTCGTTTCTAATTCAATATTTGCTGTAGCTTTATCATCGGTTACACGTTAATTAACACGCTAATTAAAAGAAACAGATTTCTACTACTACGATTTCTACAGATTTCTACGAAAAGAAACAAATTTTTACTACTCCGATAATCCCAGCATATCCTCTTGCCTAACTGATTTTTTCAACAAATATATTCATCGACGTTGGCTATTTATTATTTATCGTCCTCGACGTTATGCCCGAGGAGAAACACTGAAATATTGCACGCGAATTATTATCGATATAGATATAATCTTTTGCATAACACACAATACGGAACTAAAGTTACAGTTGAGGTTGGAATTTAATGCAAATACAGCTCGCCTCTGTTGCTCTTGATTCGTAATCTACGCCGCGAGTATCGCGAGATATTATAAAGCGAAGGCTTAAGTAACAAAGAGCTACGAAAGCTTAGAAGTAGCTAAAAGAAAAATAAGCGAAAAATGCAATATCCTGCTATAATATTGCCGAGAATGAAAGACATACTACTATAATATTCCAGTCACAAATTCTTCGCAAATGGTCTTCTCATCTTTTCCAGACCCGCTAGGCGACCTTAAATCTTGCTACGCCTTTAATCACCGATTAGCTTCGGAATAATTTATTCAATCGCTATATATCGATACTTGACTAGCCAAATTTGATATTCGAAATTATCGATGATTAATCGAAGATATATTAGCTAGCCGTGTTAAACTTTAAATTGTAGACGGACTTCCTTCCTAATTTCCTTCGTAAATTATTCGTATCGGAACACGCTGGGGCTCGAAACTTTCCGATCGATCGACGCGTTTATTTCGATCACAGAAATACACGTCGCACGAACCAAGACGATGCTGCTACAGGTCAAGGAAAGCTACCGAATAATACTCTTAACCTGGCCATTAACTATGAAGGAGTAACTCTTTCGGTATCATAACATACGACGTACATTGACGGTTGCAACTATGGTACATGTGTGTCACCAGAATATCTCTATGGCACGCTAAAACCACGAACCTGTAAGGCACAGCGCCGCACCCACGCCGGTGCACTTTTATCAGACAAGTGTACTTGCTTTCATGGTTATCCCGAGATAAAACGAGATGCAGCACTGGACATAGCAATTTTCGCAAGTTGCTCGTCTTTTGAAAGTACGCAAGTTTAATTAAGATCATCGTTTACCGTTATCGAAACGAAGTTATTTCCGAGGCAATGGGAATATTTTCATCGTACCGCGTTGGCAACTAAGCGATTGCGGATTTTGTCAATACCACCTAATGACAAAATCCGCAATCACTCAGTTGCCCATCCAATAGATTGAAAAGTATTAATCGCGTACGCTATATGTAAAATATTTAAGCTTGCGATTTGTAAGAATTTCTTTTTTGTTTCTTTTTTATGGTCCTCAAATAGGAACCATGGTGAAGGAGGGTAATTATTAAACTTTTATTTTCAATACTATACAAACGAGTTTCGACGAATAATAGGATATTCGGAGAAATGTTATCTGACAGGGAATTCTACGAATTTTGGGAATTCCGATTAAAACAATGTAGCTAATCCGGGTTTTAGGATGCAACGATGTAACTTCGTATAGGGCCGAGATTCAACTGGTATCTAATTAGGACCTAACGAAGACTGAGCCAGAGGTTAACCATGATTCGACCAAACGCTATAGTTGAGAGGCAATCGAAATTTAATTGAAGCCTAACCGAGAGGCAATCAACGACGAACAAACTGCTTCAGTCCTCCGATTAAAAATTAAGCCTTACGCAATTCTGCTAATGTTGGCAAGTTAAAAAGTTTTTTGACGATGCAAAGGGCAACGTACGAGCTATATTTTGCAATGAAAGAATTTATCTAATATCAATCGTATCGACTAATAGTAAAAAATAATTATAATAAGACAATAAGAAGAATTGGAAAAACCGTTTCATAAAACGATTTGTCGAAATTCCACGCGAATTCGTTCGTCTTATTACGAGACAGATTCCTTCAAGAAATTCGCTGAATGGCTTTCTTGAGTATTTCATGTATAGCCGTCTCGTCAAGTTACTGTCAAGGTAATATTAACTACTTACTGTATTATGTAATATTCTATTCTGAGAGATGTTAAAATAGAAGAAAAGAAGGCAAAAACGAAAGCCGAAGCTTAATGATAAGAAGCCACATGCGACAGACTTTCGATCTGGGAATTAACTCTTGTCTATGATCCGAATAACCCATTTTCGATTCAATGAACTCCCACGTAGCAGGAAATAGAGAAATCTAAACCCTGCGTACTTCGCACCTGAATAATACAAATTAAATAAGTCGTTTCATTAAAAATAAACACTTCGATCTACCGCGTCCAACCACCGAACAAAATGAAATTCTACTTTTCATCGACGATTCTCTACTGAAAATAAAATAAAAATCCATTACATTTTCCACGAGAAATAAAACGAATAAATAGAAACAAACCGGTACTTTTTGTTTCAGAAATATCTGTTCTAAAATAAAGAGATCTCGAAAAACAACTGTATATTCTCGTTTCACCTGTGGGAATAAATTTTATTTTCGATTTCGATATTCATACCTTCACGCTTGAAGCCTGTTCTTCGGGCACTTCGATACTTCGAACAACATCTTCGTGCCTTTACGCGCAAATAACCGTGATGGATCACCATGAAAACGGAGCATCCACCATAAAATCCAGCATAATATTACACGGTCGATTTACAAACAACAACGAGAATTTCAATTTCGATGATGCGGTTGCTATAACGTCGAGATATTTACAAGCTTCATTCGCTCCTTGCGAGTCTTACTACGCAGTCGTCGAAATTTTATTTTCCAATCTCGAGCTTCTTCCAACAGATAAAAACGCTTCTAATATTTGAAGCATCGATCGGATAGAAATTCGTTACCCAAAGAAACGTTCATTTAGAGTTGTCCTAATCGGAGAAGTTCGCGTGTTTTCTGATAATTAAGATTCAATCTCGATCGAAGAAACTTTAACAAGGAACAACAAGTTAACAAGTATAAATTTGCACGCAAATTTGTCAAATAAGAAACATCAATCTCACTCTACAAATTAGCAACGAGATAAGAAAATGCTCGACGAAACGTATTATTCACGGCAGAAGGAAAGATCATGCGAGTAATCATTTTCGTCCAGAGAAGAAAGAGAAATAGAAAAATATTCCAAGGACATTTCAATAAGAGTTTTCAATAAGTATTTAATAGCAAACATTCTTTGGATTTTACATGTGAGACTGAATACAGAACCAAGAGAATATGAAACAAGTGAGTAGCAACCTCGTGAAACTTTTCTGCTTTTCTTTCGTTGCTCGCGTTTCAATGTCCACTGTCCACGAGGGATTCAAAGGCAGTACATACATATATTTCACGCAACGATAGCGTTCTCATTTCTGTGTGTAACAAGTATCGTTCTTCTCTTTTTTCCCTCTTCTGTTTGAACGTCGAACGTTCAAACGCACACCGGAAATGGGTTTTCAAAACGCCGATTTCTCATACCGATGAAACGCGGCTCCTGCGACCGAACACCGGCGGGATCTTCCTAAAATTTCTTTAGTCGCTTTAGAACTTTTCGTTTTCTACGCGACGACGAATTTTCTATTCTCAATGCAGGAATTTATGATAACTGCGTAACGCGCAATTAAAATTAGCAACAAGCAAGTTGAATATAAACGCTGTAAGGATTAAACCCTGAAACTTTTGATCGCTGACTTTTTGAAAATACACGAAATTGTTGAAATTTTCCAGATTCTTTCATATTGTATGAGATTGCTCGATCAGATTAAAACGACCTTTCCCATTGAATATTTTATAGGATTCGCCGCTGGCAAACGCGCAAAAGGCTTTATGAAAATCCACCGCTGCAGATTTTCCTGCATCGATGTTCTTCCAATCGAATAACATACGAGCGGAATACCATTTCCTCTTTTTACCGTTGCCTTTATAAAAAAAAGATCGGCGGATCTTCTCTTTTGAAATGATCTACGACGATCGATAAACGAAACTTGGTAGTTCACTACTTGGTAGTTATAAATGACGATTCATAACTTGAACTAATTTCTTAGTCGATACATTCGTTCCAAAGTGAATTAGAGTAACGAACGAAGAAAACGAATTTCAGTAATTCAAGCGTTGTGTCATAAAATCGAACGTTTCTCTTCGCGGTATTTTTTTCTTCGCGACATTTTCGCGGTTAAATACTCCCAATTAATTATTTCTTCTTCTATCGCTAGAAAACATCATAACGAATATAAACCGAGATAACGAACTTCCTACTCTTTAGTTTATTTTTAACAAGCCGAAATTCTGTTGCTAAACTCGAATCGCTAAATTTCGATTCCGGTTCAACGAGCAACCCTCTCAAATTTCACTTACATTTCGAAATAAAAAGACCCCCTCGGTCGCGCGTATTTTCTAAATTGAAAATTATCGTTTCACCGTGAAAAGCTAACGTAAATTAGTCGGCGCGGATCAACACAATGAGAGGCGCAGACGGGAAATAATTGACCGAATCTGCGGGAATAATTGCTGTCGGAGTGTCAGGGCTATACAGTTCGCAGAGATTCAATATCATTGGAATAATAAAACAAGGTACTTACCAAGGACACGATGATCAACCGGTGTACAGACAACAGAAATATGCGCGGAAGCTGCGATTTATTATCATTTACTGCATTTTAATCGCGACTAGATCAACCGAACTGATTTAATTGATCTGCAGCCGCGATCGACCGATTCTCGTTTAGATAAGAAGCATTTTCGACGAAAGAAACGAGCATCTTACATTCACGGGGTATCCACGTGTTTTCATTAAGAGTAGTCGTTCATTTAATTTCATTGGTAATTGTAATAATTGTAGTTAATTAAATTCGTATTATCAGTCGCATTCGACTGTTTGTCAAACCATCGAATTTCTTTTTATTTTATTTTTCCGATTGCCTTTCCTAGTTCATTTCTCCGGCGATTTTATCTCGACAAAATTCGCAATGACTATCGAATTTGCTATGATATTATATCGGGTAAGTGCAGAATCTTGTTGCCCGTCGCAAAGTAGATACACATCAAGTATTAAAACACGTTTCTCTCTATTCTGACGAACGAGGCAAGTGAATTTATAGTTGCGCGCATCGCGATTCAATTTATTCATGATATTTTATCTTTTTACGGAAGAAACTTTTATGAATAATCGCCGAGTAATTTACGTATAATAGAATCGCGCGAATAATCTACGAATTATAGAATTCTACAAATAATTCACATGTAATAGAATCTCAGGAATAATCCATGGATACGTTTCAAATGTACGATATGTTCCAAATAATAGACAAATATTGGAATCTTGGAAATAATCTACGAACGATCTATGACAATCTGTTCGTAATAAAATCGTATGATCGTTTTACGAATAATCTGTAAATAATCTACGAATCTAATCCTATTAATCCTATTGATAATCTATCGTTTAAAGGCTTTTGCATGATAATACAATTTCTGTATAAAGTTTCTTATTTTTGTTTTGGCGTAAAAAAACGTAAAATTTCGAACTTACGTCGGAATCTCGTTGAATAAAAAGATTTGATGCGTGGAACAATCGTGCCTTGTTACGATAGAGATTTTTATCGGATTCGTTCAATTTAACTTTCTGAATTACGATATGAATCGTCTAATTTATTTTTTACGAAAGCATTCTCAGTAAATATATGTTAAACGTTTAATAGCAGTTGAACGTTCGACAATGGAAAAAGTGAGCGCAACAAACGACAATCAACCCTGGAATAGATCCCGTTGTTCTCAAGCATTTCCGGTTTATTGTTAGCAGTTCGAAAGCTACATTGATGCAAAGAAGTTCGGAATACTTGGCAAATAAGATACAGTTAACCCGTATGAAATCTCACGGACGCGACGGCATGGTAGTTCGGTTATTTTGATTAAAGTTTTACTACGTGAAATTTATTTTCTTATAGAAAGTAAAAACTTAGAAAGTAACGAGCAAATTGTGTGAACATTCGGTAGGGAAATATATTGCAATACTTACAATCATTAATTGAAACAAAATGAAAATAAGAGCAAGAAATTTACGATAACTTAATAAAATATTTCAATTTCAAATTCCAAATTCCGATTTGCTAACACGCAACTTTAAAAAATAAGCTTTTCAACAAGCAATCTTGCAAAGATTTAGATTTTTATATATAACATTAAATTTGTCAAATGTAATTTACGATATATTAACTTAATGCATCTTGCATAAAACTATCTGGAAACTATACTAAAAATAATTTCATAGAAAACATTTCATAGCAAAAATACTACCAAATCAAATATCTTCGCAAAAAAGTAACTGTTAGAGATGTCCTCTAGAAGCAACCGTTAATTCTTTAAAAGCAATCACTTTATTTTATCGATCTACATTTAATCCTAACCTAAGAAAACCAATAAGAATCGAGCAAAATCTGTTTCTATTCTATAACGATGTTTTGTTACAATGTCCTATGCAAACATCGATATGTTACGTTTACCTTCGTCCTGTTCGAGTATTTAAGTTTACGCGAGGAAGAAAATTTACTTCGCGAAGAATTATAAACAAGACTCCTTAAATTAGAAGCAGTAGAAAATAAGCAAAGAATCAGTAAAAAAGAAGCAGTATTTGAAAATATGTCACAACGGTCTAATAGTACATTCATAGAGGTCGTTAAAAGTGCATTCATACTTAAATGGCGTCTAAATCAAAATTTATATGCCTGCCAATATTCACATACCGATGCAAATCTTCAATTACTTCGTACCAATATGCTTTCTACGAATCATTTGCCATAACACGACTTAGTACAGTAACACGTTACGAAAAGTTTAATTAACGAAAGTTATAATGCTTGAAATGAAAACTAAGATATCTTTACAGTTGTTATTTTGCCGCGAATTATTTAGCGTCGTTACCAGATTTATATGAGATGTGTCAGATTTAAAGAGGCTGGGATTTGATGAGTCACCGTTTTGTCACACGAAGCTTCTGTCATTATTTCGTAGCCGAACCGAAGCATGAACACATAAACACCAAAACTGAGAAACTTTTTCGAACAAGAACTTTAAAAACTGCGAATCACGCGGCCGCGCATCGGCAACTGAACACTTCTAGTGATAGAAAACGTGACTCGAAGTGCGCGCGCAACCACTACCGGCATGATGGCGTTGCTGATGCTTCAACCCTTACCGCGCACACTCTGCGATTCGATTGGATTCAAATTGCTGTCATAAATATACGAATAACCAAAATCAAAAATTCTTAATTTTATACGCAATCTGTTAGAAAACTACAATATTTATCAATATCGTATTAACACCTTGATTGTCATAAGACTGGTAATACTAGAATTAATTAAAATATCTAAATTTAAGATATGGTCATAATTTCGTAAAAATTTGTAATATTTCTATTACAAATTTTGGGATTTTTAATATTATAGTAACAACTTAATTTAGTAAATGCATCATAAAATGCCTAAATAATTTTATTCTGTCAATAAGATATATATTATACATTATATATACGAATAACAATATATCGTATTGAAATATGTATGCAGCAACCAACATTTTAGCGCTGTAATATACGAAATTCAAACATATTAACCTGCCAAACATATTAGCAAACAACAACCAAATTGTATTTAATTGTCTCGATTATTTAAATGAAATTTATCGAGCACTTAGAAATGTACATGAAATAAAAGTTTTCGAAAAATAACGTAAATAATAATTTAACAAAGAGATAATGTTTAAATTTGTAGAACGTGTAGCTTGCTACTAACATTCACGCTTAATAACAGATCGGGTGTCAAGTCTTTAACGTCTTTAAGCTGCAGTTAAGTAGTATTATCGAGTCACAAGAATCTTTTTAACTGGCGCTGTTCGTATAAGGGCATGTGCTCGAGGGTGACAATTTAACTGCATAAATTTATATGTCGAGTCATTGTCGTTACTGTCAAATCTGGGCCGTTTGTCATTACAGGAACACGTGAAGCGTGCTACTAATAATCGCGTGAATAACGGCAATCTTTTTTCACAGCTGTATAAACAGATACACGTTTCAGCGTGTTCTTTATTAGATCCACGGTTCGATTGTTCGCATGACGCAATTGTGACCCTATATATAGTTTGGGATTAAGTTTATATACATAAATATTATACTATATATACTATATGTACTATACATAAGTATACAAATACCTACTTGTTACATATATTTGAAAATCTAACAAAATTTACTGTATTTAATATATTACATTCTAAGACATATGCGATGAGAACGAAATTACAAATTTATAATAAAATAACTAGCAAAGTAGAAGCAGTAAGAAGCGTTCAATTTATACTAAGCATCAATAGGTATATTAATACCTATAACCGGCAATGTACGTACTATGAAAATTGGATCAGTTTCCGGAACGCGATAAAAACAAGTACGGTAAAAATTGAGAGCATACTTGTAATTTGTTATTTAGCAACGTTTCACGGTCGAAATTTTATATTGCATGAAAATTGATCCCCGTTTTTTTATTTTTAGTTTAGTTAGTTTTTATTATATATGTATATATATATATATATATATATATATATATAAAGCAAAACATAGACACATAGAAACATAGAAAGAAATGAAGGAATCATAAATGAACAAGTGGAGATAGAGAGCGTGAAAGAACTTTCATAAGCATCGTTAGTTTATTAACAATGTTACACGCACAATCATACATAAAACAACCTTGATTATAGATATTATATGCCGCTCGTTTACAGAAACGAGTCCCGCTATATTATTTTAAGTCGTTATCTGTATGTCATGTCCGTGTTGTGTGTCGGTAAATCGTGTCGATTATACAAAACCGACGATATTACTTTACAAAACACAGAATAATTTAACTTATAAAAAAAAAAGAAAGAAAGAAGAGGGAGATATGAAAGACCGGAAGGAAGGCAGCGGAAGAAGTAGAAGGTAGTGGAAAGATAGAATAGAGAACATAAAGAAGTCACTAACGCGTCCCCCTCCACATATAAAAATTACAAATTACATTCAGACACGCTGGATCTTTAATATTATACATCTTATAAAAGTGTTTTCTTCCTCATCTTTTCCTTTTTTCTCCTTACAGTAAGGAACAAATTAATATCTACGTATCCTTCGTATCGTTGAAATTTACATGGTATTCTTCACTATCCGGTAAACGATTCTGCAATAAGAGTTCGAAGTTCACAGAATGGGAAAGGATATTATCGACAAATATCGTCTACGCATCGACACTAAAATTTTAATGCTTCTTCCTCCTTCTTTTATCATAAACTAATATTACCTTCTTTCTTCTAAGGCTCTTTTGTCTCTTTCCCTCTCTTTTGCTTTCGATTATTTAAAAAATCGATCGTACTGGAAAGATTAAGGGAATTGGTAGTTGACGATTTTTTTCTTTTTTACAATTGTATTTCGATATCGCGCGCTCGCGTATGTATATAGGTATTCGTATATAGGTAAATAGGTAAATAAGTATGTTTATGGGAGTGGGATAAAAGGATAGAGACAATGAAGATAGATGCAATGGAAGTTCATTCGTTCGCAAAATATTTTCGAAAATGTACCTTTCAATCTACAGAAATTTCTTCGTTTCATTTTAATTTCCTTGGTATGCAAAATCGTTACAAAACGCAGCAACGCTTAAACAGTAAAATCATAAGTAAAATATATAGTCGTTTCGTGTTGGCTCAATTTCAATTTATTTTTTACTTAATACACGAGACTCGACGGATCCCGTTGAAAGATGCTAATAAACCTTTCTTTTCCTCTTTCATTTTTTTTATTCGTCCACTGACTTCAAAAGTCATTGGAAATCAAGTTCTTCTTTTGCGCAGCTTAGAAGGACGCTTCC
The DNA here is from genome assembly GCF_910591885.1 of Bombus terrestris. Taxonomy (NCBI): domain Eukaryota; kingdom Metazoa; phylum Arthropoda; class Insecta; order Hymenoptera; family Apidae; genus Bombus; species Bombus terrestris. The sequence goes on along the minus strand of NC_063279.1, from coordinate 8,494,898 downwards.
GTGGTAAAGAATACGAACGAGAAAAGTGAAACGAAGTATATATATGTATGTATATATGATATAATATCGTGATAGACGTGATGGACAAAAAGAAAGTATTATATTGGCTATATTCTCATGAATCGAATCGAAAGCATCTCGTCCCCTTTTCTCGTTCCTAGGTTGGTCCACGAAGAAGTGCTTCCCCGTAGTCGAAGAAGGTGGGAAGTCTATTTTTCTCTCTCTATTATAATATTTTGTCTCATTATGCATCACAATATTTCCTTCATTATGCTCTTAATTCGCTATTTGATAGCCAGATCGCACGCTAATTTTTTTTCGCCCGAAATTATCGTCCCCTCCCTTTAAACAACAGAATATCAAGTGATGTCAGGGTACGATAAATCGACGCTTTGTTTTTCTTCTTTTTCGTTTATTTTTTGAAGTAGTTAATCGAATTGACTAATTTTTTTCAAGCAAACTAATCGCGTCGATTAACAATTTTTGATCGATGGATCGACTCAATCTTTAAACGCTCTCGGAGATTCTCCTGGTATTCGCAGCACAGAAAGCTAAAGCGAAATCGTGAAAGATCAACGGGGCGTTTCGATTACGAACAACGGTTTAGAAAAATTTTTCCAATTTTATTTCAAGGGTGCATATATCACTGTAAAATGCGAAGAATTTTACTGTATCGTCTTTTTTTGTATACGTAAAAAATACATATAGCATTGATTTTTGCCATAAACAACAAAAATAAAGAACAAATTACGACTTTGCGTAATTGAAAACAAAAATAAAATATTCTTCTTTGGAAAAAAGATGTACATCAAAAAATTTGTACCGCCATCAATTCGAAATTTCTCTGATAAACAAAAACATACAAAACTTCTCATTTAATAGAAAGAGCGATTCTTTTGACAAATATACAATATATCATTTTCTTCAAATTTTACATTATGTGTTGATATGTTCCCTTACGAACTGGCAAGTTTCAACAACTTTTTTATAACGCCTTTCGGCGATGAGGCGCTGTTTGGTATTGTATCCGTTTTACCATCTGAAGTCAGATCTCGCAACGAATTAATCTCGATTGGCACAGAAAACTGCTTACAAGTGGAGGATACACACGAAACTGTAGTCAAACTTTCAATACGCAAAGCAGCGCTTTATAGTTTGAAACAAAAAAAAAGGAAAGAAATTATTAAAAAATTAAAAAATATCTCGTACTAAATGGAATCGAACGTCAAAACAGAAGACATGACGAATTTTCTAATTCCATGTATACATTCTAAAAAAATAAATATAATAATTACAGAAAATTATCATCACCCGTAGTAGCAATTAAGCGTTTCAGAAGAAATTTCGTTAGTTTCAACGATTACGATCCGTAAATCGAATCGCTGTGTTCTATAATGCTTCTGTTCTTCCTACAATGAATTTCTAGTTTTCTCTCATTTCTTTCTTATCGCTTTTTTGTATCCTTAAAGAAATAACTGATCGCGGTATCAATCTAGCAGTGTACTTTCGTTTACACGCATACACATTCTATACTTTGCATGTAAGTAATGCCTATTTTCCAAATGTATGAAATATACCCGGCCAGAAAATTATGTCGCAATTCTTGAGACATCACCTTAGGCTTAGGGTTTCATTAATTTTCCTTTATCTCCTCCGGATACTCGTGTCGTCGAGGCACATTATCGTTTCACTCACTCATTCGCTTCTATTATTTATCTCGCTCTCTTTCTCTCTCTCTCTCTCTCTTTCTCGTGCGCGTTTGCGCTCGCTCGCTCTCGCTCGCTCTCTCTCTCTCTCTCTCTCTCTCTCTCTCTCTCTCTCTCTTCCACGCAATTATACGCATTTCCGTGGTACCCTGACCCGCAATGCGATTTATCCTTACAGGAAATGAACTTTTTGTACTATCAATAACGTCGAATGCGCGGGCAAGGTATCGCAGTTATGCGCGGTTATCCATTGGCTTGTTATTGCATCGCTATATCGAATCGATGATTAATGCAGTATGCATACACTATTTCATACATGACATTTTTCACAGGGAAAATTTCACATTTTATTTGCATTTCACTTTCGATCCTATTGTTATATTCGATACTTTATAAATTAACAATAATTATAGTACGCATTAATCTTTCCAATGAGAAATACTGGAAAATAAGACAATATGTGGATAAATTCGTTTTTATCCCCAAATTTTCGAGACATAAATATAATTTATCTCTATCTAATATCTAATAATAATACTAGACCATTGGTAATCAACGAGATTCGTTTCTTTTGCAAATGAACGGGGATAAAAATCATCGCTGAACGAAATTGCGTATGCACACACAGATTCCTGTTACACGGGAATAATAATCGAACGCAAGATAAAAATTCGCACTGTCCGTCGATCGATGTTACAACGAACGTTTTCTCGCTTATTCTCTTGATTCATTGGAAAAGCAATAATTCTTTTTCGTATTCCACATTTTTCACAAACAGGATGATGATCCACGGTTAAAAATTGCATTGTTACGCAACATGTCTACCTTTTCTTTTTATTTCGTTTTCCTCTTTTTTCCAGTCTTACCTTCACTTTTCTTCTTTTCCTTTCTATTTTCTTTTTGATTCCTGATCGTATTCTCTTGACGGTATATATGTCCATATGCGATATTGTTGTTCTCTTTTCCGTTTAGTATAAATGTCTTATCCGGTGACGTCGACGCACGTAGACAATTTAAAAATTCAATACATACGAATATATAGTTTCGTTTAATACGAAATGCGTACTTAATGAGGATTTCCCTTAACGATTAATTTTACGCGTATTAATATGTGATGCTTATGAGTTTATAAGCTACCATACTAAAGGAAAAACATACACCACTGAAAGATTATATCGTTACTTTATCGCGATCGCCTTCATTATATTCGGATCGCCGAAAGCTACGTTTGCACTGTGCATACGTTCAATGGAGACACGATGTTCAAATTAAGCGAGTTACTTGACATTATATGTTAAACGTTACTCTTTTCACTTTCTTTTTCCTATTAGAAATGAATCATCCTTGCATACGGTCGCATTGCAATGAACATCGTTACACCGCCATTCCATATATAAATAGTGAAGCACATTAAAAACATAGCAGTAAGCTAAGTAATATGCAAATATTGGAAAACCTCCACTAATTCTATGCAAAGTATAGCTTGTAGGATACCATTCATTAAAACTAGGACTTATCGTTATTATAATTATAATTCAGTTGCTTTTCTCTTTTCTTTTTATTTCACAAATCTTTCTTCGTTTCTATCGATTTTTATGTGCAACATGGCTATGGGTTCTGCTGCATTTACTAACAAATTTGCTTTCTTCGATTGACCGAAAACAAATTTGTCCAGAACCATATTTCCGAATACTATATATTTATAGAAATGAAACTATTCTTATCAATAGTTATAATTTATGTACAATTTAACAATCTGGTTGTAATAACTTTTCTTTTTCTCTCTCTCTTTTTCCATCTTTTTCCCTTTCTCTTCTTTCCCTCTGTCTCGAATTTCAATGATATTAGATAAATTACGTCACAAAATTATATCGAACTCAACTTATTATGCCCTGCCGTGTCACATTTAATGATGAAAACAAGTCAAAATGATTTTTTCTTCTCTCTTCGCTGCGTAATACGTTTCTGCTTTGTACATGTATTTACGTATCAAACCATTTCAGACAGAATTTCTTCGAATGACTACTAATAACGCTAACCGTGCATCTCGTGCAATTTTGCCAAAATACTAGTTATCACTTCCACGCGCGCATTAATTCGCATAGACTGGTTAAAATTTATTTCAAAATGGATCAGAAATTGAAATAACTTTTACCAAATCTCCTCCACTTGACATATCGATAGTTCAATCAAGTAGATTGGCAAATTTCCCGATTATTTCTGCACGCAAGATACACGTGGACGTTCTTCATTTCTATTGAAAGGTATAATACGATTCCATGAATTCGTGCCGTTATCATTCGATTTATGTTCCTCGTTTTCATCCTTCCTTCATTTACGGCTACGAATTTTTATTCAAGAATATATTGTGTATGTATAATATATATATAATGTGTGCGTGTGCGTGCATGTGGTGTGGTGTGGTGTGGTGTGGTGTGGTGTGTGGTGTGTGTGTGTGTGTGTGTGTGTGTGTGTGTGTGTGTGTGTGTGTGTGTGTGTGTGTGTGTGTGTGTGCGCGCGCGTGCGTGCGCGCGCGCGCGCGTGTAAAAAATCATTTTTACTTGTTAAATCTTGGTGGCCTCCTCAATCGTGGTATCAATTCTGCCCTAACCGTTCTAGCATAATTTGGAGCAGCATACTGATCCGTTACGGCGATAGGACTTCGCAGGCTTTGTATGAACATTGGTGACTCTTGTAGTTGCCCTACACCCGCTTGATACTGATACTGATTATTCGCTATATCCGCAGTTGGATAATGATTAGGTTGCACGAATTGAGGAGGATTGTCGTATTGCGGATACGGAATAGAACTCTCTGCAGAAAATTGAGGGATTACTGGGTTCACATTCACTGGTGTAGTTGCAAAACTGCCAGGATCATATGTTTGATATTGATTCAGCTGTCCAATTTGCGTTGTACTGAATGGAGGTGATTGAGGAAACTGTGATGTATCAGGAAATAGCACACTTGCAACGGTTGGCTGAGGGAAGCTTTCCGGTCTGGCATAAGGTGACATATTCGCCGTGACATTGCTTAAATTTTGAACATTTGGAATACCAGCGATCTGTGATGTGCCATAGCTATGGAAGGTTTGCCTACTATGATCAAGATCCTTCACACCACTTTGCAGAGAACTCGCCACATTCAGTTTCGATTTGGAGTTTGGACCACCAATATCATTATGCTTAGTTCTCGCTTCTGTGACAAAAGGATGGCGAACATTCACAATGCTCTGTGGAGCACGCAGTGGTGGAAAATTGATCGGTGTCATCTTCGACGCAGGATTCTGTTGCTCCAATGCTTTCCTAGCTACGGCAAATGCGGTGTTATCGTTCCGTGACGCTGGCCGAGATTGATGTGTACTGGAAGCAGTTCCATGGTTTTCCCTGTGCAACGTTTGAACCGACGACTGGTTTACGAACCTCGATGATAAGTTGTTCATAGTTGTGCTATTCCTTGTTTTGTAATCCTGATTGTTTACAGATGATTCTTTATATTCGGATTGTATTTGATAATTCTTCATTTTCGAATCAATTTCACTGGAAAACTTTTTAGCGGAGTAGTCTTTGGACTTAGATGTACTTTCGTGAGAAACATTACCACCAACACTTGTTGCAGTAACACCTCTTACACTACTGAAAGTAGAACTAGATTGATTTGCGGTTACGATTGATGTATTCTTTGTTAGTTGTTCATTAGATTTTAAATTCTCGTTGTTTCCACTATTCTTTTTTATAGATGAATTCATTCTATTTGAAGAAACTGTAACAGTTGAAGTTGTGGTGATTGTACTCAATGTAGCATCTTTATTCCCCATTGCAGTGTTTACTGCTCTGACGGATGGCTTTGATAATCTACTTTTGTTCCCCACGTGATCGAGCTTTTGACTTTTACTCTTATCCGCTACTTGATTGTTTGATAAAATTTTGGAATCTGCACTGCTATTTTGATTTTTGGACAGTAAATTATTATGTGATTTACAATTGATAGTGACAGCTGGCAGGAACAAAGCGCTGGCTCACTTTTTGGTCATGATTTTAAGATATTCCAGAGCGTTTTGAGCAGCACTAGCTTGAGCATCTTTACTAGTAACACCACAACCATAGCAAACTGCTACTGGCAAGGTAGACAACTGCACAAGGCACTGGTATTTACCTGTAATAAGGAGCGAAACATTCATCTAATCCAATCCATATATATTTACATATAATGGAAATAATAATCAAAACATTACTTTTAATTAATAATTCTTCAATTAATGCTCTAATTATAATGAACAATATGAAAGAAAGCAACACAAGTATTAGAACATTCAAATAAATGAAATATGATATAGCTGATATATGAAGATAATTGGTAAACTTAAAAATTTTGAACATTTAGATAAGATACAGGACTATTTTAAGAAAGATATATGAATAATACCTAAATATAGATTACAGATAATTGTGATGTATAATAATTATGTCACAGGTTATACACATGTTTTATAGAGTTCTTTTTTTGTAAGAGGTGCATATTGATAAAAATTATGGCTGGAATAAAATCTGCTAAAAGTGCTTTACGTAAAAAAATGAAAGATATTATTACACAACTTAATACTGAAGAGAAACAAAGACAATCAATGAAGGTATTTGATAAAGTAAGTATATTAAAGAAATAATCAAGGTATTCATAATATAAAGAAGAGGTTATGTTATATCTTTATCTGAAACTCTTTATGACAAATATATTTCTGCATGCACAGCTATGTTCTCTACCACAGTTTCGAGAAAGCACAAGAATTTCCTTATATCTAAGCACAAAAGATGAAATTGACACAATTGAAATATTAAAATATATATTTGAAAGAAAAAAAGTCGTATTCGTTCCTAGGTATAAAGGAAAAGAAATGGAAATGGTTAAACTACTTTCAATGCAAGATTATGAAACACTACCATTAACCAAATGGAATATTAAACAACCAAATGTTAATGAACTTAGAGAAAACGCATTACAAACTGGTAAAACCTGAAATAATTAATGCATACAATCATGCTCCATTTTAGATTATAATATTATTGATATTTTCTAAATTCATTAAAACTAACAAGATACAAAATTTAATATTTTATAAAATTATATATTTTAGGAGGATTAGATTTAATACTTATACCAGGTGTTGCATTTACTGCTAATGGTAAGTAAGTTTAGTTTGTATAGATTATTTGAAAAAGCTTTAATTTTTAAAAATTACAATAATATGTATTATCAATTAGGAAAACGTTTGGGACATGGAATGGGTTATTATGATAAATTTTTGGACTTATGTTTAAAGAAACAACAAAAAATACCGCACTTAATTGCACTAGCATTTAATGAACAAATATGTGAAGATATTCCTACATCTGAAAATGATATACTTTTGGATCTTGTACTTACAGAAAAATAATTTATTATGAGAAAATTTACGTTTTGTAATTCATGTTCTTAATTTAACTATATTTTCTAATAAATAAGTTAAATATAAAAATATATTAACTAATATAAATTGATGAAATTTGATTTAACAAAAAGAAAAATGAATAACTTACCACTGATAGACTTTTCCTCAATATCAACATAAGTTACTTCAAATTGCTGCTCTGAAGCAATTTCTTGCAAGAACTGTACCAAATTTACATCACCATCATTCAAATATGCATTCTATAACAAAAAGAAACAATGAAGCAAATTTAATGAAATTAAAAAATCTAATCAAATTGCTTTTTTATTTTTATACTTTGAAACAAAGTAAAACCAATGGGATTGAATTAGTTGTATTACAAACCTGTAATTCAAAAAGTTTAACACCAGTGGATGACTTCAGACTTTTATGAAATTGTGAAACCTTAAGGCTATGAATAGTAGTTAATGTTGAAATTTTGCTACCTTTCAAATCAGCATAACGGGCACTCACATTTGCATTTCTTTGTAAAACCTATAACGGACAATTAATATATGTAAGAATTTAATTAAATGCGTATCATTGAAGAAAGTTCTCCAATAACTGCACATATATTAAGAGTAAAATGAAGTGGAAATGATCCAAGCATGTTATTGTTAAAAACATGCTGTTGTGTAAATGACTTACGATACAAATACACATATAAAATGTGTAATTGAAATATTAATAATTATCCGTTATAGATTCAAGGTGATCAGGAAGGTAGCTCATATTTTATAATACTGTTTCCAGTGCCAAATCACTTCCACTTCACTAAACATACACACACATACACAACAAAAACAATACACATACAATTACACAACTTATATAAACAATATTTTAATATTATTGCATCATACCAAATGTATAAAAAATATATAAAATTATACTTTATAATTTTATAATAAATTTATTTTATATATACATAAGCAAACAAAATAGTCTTACCTCATCTTCATCTATATTAGAGCTTTCTGTGTTCATATAATGTAAGGCTTGCCACATTTTGTGAGCTGCATGCCTTTTTGCAACTTTCTTACTTTTTCCTTGGCCATGTTCCCGATATTTTAAAACAGAACAGACAATTGTGAATTGCCTCTCATGTGGCAAGCCTTCTTCATTTTCTATTGTATATTTTGGTGGAGGCCAGTGACGTGACATGCACATTTCTTGTAATGCTCCAATTGGATTTGTAATTATTTTTTCTTCTCCATATCCAGATAATTCTTGTAAGTTCTCAGAACTGTATAAAATAAACTAAATTAAACACATAAATATATAAAAAATTATATACAAAAATATATGTTTGTTAATATATATTTGTTACTCTGATAGATTATTTGGAAGTGGAGAATCTGGTGATTCACTATTTAGTCTACACAGTTTATCCAATACAGCCCTTGCAGCAGCATGCTTTGCCTCCTTTTTTGATTTTCCAGTCCCCATTGCTGAAACAATTGGATCTACTTCAATCATCAGATACTTATCATTTTACACTTTTGTTCAATGTAAATGTGTAATTAATTTCTATATAAAAGTAAATTTATAATACTACACTAAATAATACTAAAGTAAATAAAACAAACATTAACTTGACCTCTATTGAAACTATGTGTTCAACTCAAAGTTATAGTTTACTTATATTTAATGATTATGACTTATATTTAAGTAAAAATATATATTATAATGCTAGTTTCAATTGCTATCTTAGAATGAATGTATCCTAATTTAAATCAATGAGTTGAAAAATAAATATTGCATTATCAAAATTAGATACAAACCAACAACATCAGCAACAGTAACACGGTAACGAAAAATAGGCTCATGGATAGCACCCTCTACTTGTATTAACTCATACTTTGGTGTCGTGCCCCTACGAGAAAGCAATTCCTGAAGAATAGAAATTGGTGTTTTGTTGGACAATGATTTCATCTCCAATTGAGCGGCCTCACTTATTGTACGTTTTCCTATCATCAAACTGTGTATTGTTGATCGGATTCGATTACGCCGACTAACATTATTTGAGTGATTAGGAATCCCACCTACAGTGGCCATCATATTAGGCCCAACCTGTTGCGGTTGATGTATTTCCTCCATTTCTGCAATCTATAAAATACAATATATTTTTATATATATAATCTTTAATAAAAGTTCGATTTAAAAAGTATAATAAGTAATAAAATCATATCTTTTATTCATAACATATTACAATTATCAAACATGAAATTATGTATTCATTCAATTATACAGTTTCCTTTTAAACATTACTTATTATCATTCCATTAAGTTCTATATCATAAACTTCATATTATTAAACAAACAATTAAAGGGTTTTAGATTAATGAAAGATGTCAAGCATTGGAAATCATCCAAATTATTTTTATTTACTAAATGTTCAAATCAATAACCCTTATTGTAAAGTCATAACATAAGGAGATTTTCTTTGTGAAAAAGCAAACTTTCTGATAATATGTCATATCATATTATTAATATATATTTTGTTCATTTATCCTTTATATAATAACCTTACAATCAACGAAAAATAAAATAATAAGTTATTACTAACGTGTGAATCCATATTGATATTTTAGTAAGGTACTTAACGACGAGCACAAGATCTATGCAGTATAAAACGGTAGGAAAACCGGCTGGCGGCCATGACTGTTATAAAATTCATTGATTAGTTCTAGTATGTAAAGCATTGAAAATTCAATAACGAAATACGAAGGTTAAACTTTATTGCGATTTCACCGAGAACGGAGCCAATGACGACTTTCATCACTGACAGGGTTCTATTTAAAACGATGATAAAGAAGAGCATAGAGTAATCGGTCACAGTATCGTCCGCTACACAAAATCTAAAAAGTCACTACCTTT